>NW_025999896.1:2959572-2969821 GCF_001458135.2 Marmota marmota marmota | reverse complement strand
AAAAAAAAAAAAAAAAAAAAAAAAAACATTAACAGGTGGGTAATATATACAGTATGGATACACTGAACAAAGTATCTACTACTTTGTTCCTGGGTATAATGAAGCAGGATGGTACAAGATGTCATCATGCTCCTTAGAATGGTGCACAATTTAAAACTTATGAATTGTTTATTTCTGGAATCTTCTATTTAATATTTTTTGGACCATGGTTGACCTTGGGTAACTGAAACTGGAGAAAGTGAAACCACAGATGTGGGGGTGCTATGCATGGTAAAACATTCAAATGCAGCATACTGTAAACATGTAGTCTTTTTACTTTGGTATGAGCCAGCATACCAAACGGATGAGCCAGATTTGAATGTTCCATGTGTATCAGCAATTTTCCATGTACATGTAGGCATATATGTTTGAATTGCACCCTTCTGTAAAGGGTGAGGATTTTTTGGTACTTATTGGTGTGTTCTGGAGATCCTTCTCACTTTCACAGCTGGACAGATTCCCTCCTGTCAATCTCACATAGTCAGTGCCCTGTGGGTGGACAGTTAGGTTGTTTCCTGGGCACTTTCTCCAGCTAACAAAAGATGCTCCAAAAAGTAGACATTAACTTGCATCACTGTACAGTGAGAACTGCTGTTTGGTCAAAGGATAGATGCACTGGGGATTTAGGTATCTTCAAATTGCCTTTCAAAGAGAGGCGTACTCACCTGCTTTTCCAGATCCTCACTGAAGAAGGATTATCAGTCTTGAAAGATCTAATTTATCCCATGGATTACAAAATAGTATCTGGCTGGGTGCAGTGGCACACATCTCATTCCAGCAACTTGAGAGGTTGAGGCAGTAGGGTCATGAGTTGGAGGCCCGTCTCAGCAATTTAGTGAGGCCCTAAGCAACTTAGTGAGACCCTGTCTTAAAATTAAAAAAAAAAAAAAAGGGCTGGGGATATAGTTGAGTGGTAAAGTCCCAATCCCCACCCTGGGTTCAATCCCCAGTACCAAAAATAAAAGAAAAAAAATAGTGTCTAGGGCTGGGGTTGTAGCTCAGTGGTAGAGCACTTGCTTAGCATGTGTGAGGCACTAGATTAGATCCTCAGTATTGTGTATAAATAAATAAAATCAAGGTTCATTGACAACTTAAAAAATTTTTAAATACTAACTGTTAGTCTTAGCTTGTGTTGCCCTAATTTTGAGTGAAAATTAACATTTTTTTATTGATTGCATATAATCGTTTTTCTGAAAACCATCCTCATGTGTGGGTTTTGCTCTTTTTGTTATTTATTTGTTTATTTTTGCAGTGCTGGGCGTTGAATACAGAGCCATGTGCATGGCAGGCCAGCTGAACCACTGAGCCACATTCCTAGCGCCTCTGCTTTTTATAAATTGGACTGTTACTGCTTTGTAATTCATACGATGGGAGGGGAATTGGGACTCTAACCTCCTCTGCCTGGCCCCTTCTAAGTCTTTCTTTCTGTCTCTTTATCTTTCTTTTTATCTACACACATACACACACAGGCATGCTTTTTTAAATCAGCCGTTAGCCACGTTCCTGAACTTGGTTCTAGTTGTTGCTTTGAGTGAGTCTTCATTCATCAAAACTTCCTTGAATGCCCATTCTGCAGGGTGCCTGGGAGAGACAGGGATTCATTAATTAATAGTCTCAGCCCTCAGATTATGTCTGGTGGGAGTGGTGGACAGGAAAGTATGTCTTATAGGAAGCAGTTGCTCACCCAGATGGTCTGTCAAGTGCCAGAGGACAGGGAGGAGACTGTGAGATTCCCATGCCCCTCCTCAGGGCTCAGAAAGTCAGACTGACAGTTGCAAAGGGCACATGGGCTGGACCATCAGGTCATGCCTTTCCCTCCTCGGCTCTGTCCATGCCAAACACCTGGGAACACTGCTCCCTAAAACTCACCTGTGCTGTCCCCTAACTCTGGGTTTCAGCCCCTGAGACTTAAGGTAAGACTTTAACAGGGAGGGTAGGCCTTCCCGTCGCTCCTCACCCCTTTCCACTTCTAGAACCTTCTCTGTGCAACCTTGGCCCTCTCTGCAGTGCTCACGGCCCTTGCTCTGCCTCCTCTCTCATTTTCACTTGTTCTAGGACAGACTCCAATTTGCAAAATGCTCCTGGGAACTCAAATAGACAACCAAGCCTCACACCAAGCGGCGGCTCTCTGGAGACCCATGTTAACCTGGTATTTTCAGAAGGTTGGGAAGGAGACTGTGGGCATTTCCAGGGCTCCTTGATTAAACCCTATACTGCTGCCATGTACCTTGCTTCATCATAAGCCTGAATCATCCCTGGGTTTGGTTTTGTTCTTGTTTTTTGGTTTTTCCAGTCCAGGCACCTCCTTATCTAGGATGGCGTTCCATAGTGACATCACTATGGATTACATCCGCTTTTCCCATATCTGGTTTATGACTGAGATTGATTAATAAAAATGATGATTTCTGGGTTCCCACTCAAACCTGCCAAACCAGAATCTCCAGGTCTGAGAATCTGTGTTTCTAATAAATAGCCCCAGTGATTGGGATGAGTAACCAAATTTGGGCAATGAGACCGGAGCTTTGTCAAGGACCTATGCTTAACTTCTGTGTTCCAAATCCCCACCCTTGGGATTAGATAGTGGTTCTTTCTTGGCACCTGCTCACAGTCTTCTTGCACTGTAAGATGGGGCATCATGCCTGTGAGCTGGCACACTATGGGCTCAATGAGAACATGTGTCTTCCTACAATCCTCATTGCCCTTCAACCCAAGTTGGGGTAGGTGATCTAGAGATGCCCACTGTGTTTGTGCCGGTCTGCACTTATAAGGAGGTTGGTGAATCAAGGATTCTCTGGCCAACTCTGGCTCTGCCCTTTCCCAGGGCCTCTGGGAAAGCCAGAGCCAGACCAGAGCCTGTTTCAGGCACATGTCAAAGAACCGGTGCACCACAGGGCCCGGGTACATCCCATTGGTGTTATCAGCCTGTGTTATCTATCAAATTTGGCACCAGCGCCTCTGACCCCCTGTGAATCATGGAATTACTCTAAGATCTTGTGAGTTGTTGGAGTAGGAAACTGGGAGACACTGATAGTGATGTTTCTGTGGTTCACTTAGGGACACCCCAACAGCTTCAGCAATATTCAAGAAGGCATTTGGTCTCCTCTTCAGCATCAGAGAGAGCCCTGCTTCACCCCTCTCTAGGAGACGTCCTCTATAGAGGCATGAAATAAAGGGTTGAGGCAGGGAGTTGGTATCTGGGGTGGAAGTTGGGAAGCAGAGGAGAGGGGAAAGGTCTGGAGAGGATATTGGTGTTTGGAGTCTGTGAGGGTTTGCTCTCTGTCAGAAACTGCTGGAAGCTGTAAGTGCCACGTGGACTTCACAGATCACAAGCCTAGGACTACTGTATTGTCATCCCCACTTCCCAACAAGGAAACAGGCTGAGGAACGTGGTCATTCAGTTACAAGGACTCCACCTGGGACGTAAGTGTTTGTCTATAAGCCAATCCCTGGATTCCTAAGGACCTTAGACTGTCTCAAAATAATTAAGGAATATCTTAAAACACCAGAGCCAGGTCTTTATTCCACTTCTTTTATTTCTTACAACTAAGCCCCCGTCTCCAAATTCTCTTCTTCTTCAGAGCAAGAGGAGTCTCACTGCACAAGGGAGTTTTCCTGGGTATCAGGCTGTGTGAGGGCTTCTACCAACTCCTGAGAAGTGAAAGGGTTTTAGCTTTTACCCCCCTTCTCCCCCACCACCCCATGCTTGACCCCCTGGAAGATCTCAGGTCCCCAGGACTTAGAGTCTATCAGGATACAGACTCTGGGACCCAGTAGCTGTGGTGAACTCTACAGTCTGCTGGAGGTGGCAGATGTTGGAGAGAAGCGTTTGTGTTTTCCTATTTACTGAGAGTCTTTTCCTGCCAGGGAATCTGAGCTGTGTGAGAACAGAGTCAGGGTACCTTTGTAGAAGCCAGACATGGATTGGGAGGAAGCTTCCCGAGTGAGACTTTCTGTAATGATTTAATGGAGCTGTTGTTCCTGGTGCCACTGGACCCTTCAGGAATCTTCTGTATGCCCACAGGGTGAGAAGCAAGCCTGGAGGAGGCTGGCTCCAGGGCCGGGGACTGGGGAATGTCCTAGCCTAAGCTCCTTCTTCCCTCCAGCCCTGCCTGAGCAAGACACCCACAGATCCCAGCAGCATCTCCGTCCTTGGGGGTAGAGGAAGTGCCACCAGGGACGCATGCAGAGATGCAGAGGCCCATGGATGGTCTCTGAAACACTCTGGCCCATACACTTCCTCAGCTCCTGCTGCCCCTCTGGAGGGTATTAGGACAGAGCCCAAGATAACCTCCACCTCTGGAGCACTGACCAGCTGGATGGAGAGAGATAACATCCATAAGGGGCATATCATGGGCACTGAAGGTGCTGAGGGAATGTGGTGGCCCAGTCCAGGAAGCCCGCTTGGAGGTGGCCACTGGGTCATGTCACAGAACAAAGAGGAGAGGACTTCATGGATCTCATATCAATGACTGCTAAAGGCCCCCAAACTTTCTCCTTTGGGTTGATGCTTGCGGTTATTTCACCTATGGCCACTGGGGGCAGCAGAGAGTAAGCACCCGGCCAAGGAAATGGGCCAAGGCCAAGGCCAAGGCAGGAGACCCCAGAGGGGCCACCAAGGCTAAAAGATGGGCTTGTGGCAGATCCCTCCTGCGACCTTCAGAGGCCTAGTCCAGGGATTCCTTGTGACTTTAACCCTGCATTGCTCCTAACGCAGGAAATCTTGACAAGGGGAAATGAAGTCTGAAAGTGACTGTTTAAAATTAATAACTCCTACATGGCTCACGGTTTTGAAAATGTTTAAGTTTTCCTTCCTTCTTTCTTCCTCTCTCTCTTCCCCCCTTTCTTCTCTTCCTTCTTTCCAGTACTGGGAAATGACCCCCAAAGGGACTTTAACCACTGAGCTACATCCCCAGTCTTTCTTATCCATTTATTTATTTTTTAAAAAAAATATTTACTTATTTATGTATTTTTTTTTCAGTTTTAGTTGGACACATTATTTTGTTTTTATGTGGTGCTGAGGTTCGAACCCAGCGCCTCATGTATGCTAGGCGAGCGTGCTACCACTGAGCCACAACCCCAGCCCCTTACTTATTTATTTTTGAGACAGGTTGCTGAGGTTGTCTTTGAACTTGTGATCCTCCTGCCTCAGCCTCCCAAATTACTGGGACTACAGGCATGAGCCGCTGCGCCTGGCCATCATTATTATTTCAAAGTTTGTGCTTTGAAGCTCAGATCCACCTAGCTTTCAACTTTTCAGTGATACTCTCTCTTTACAAGTCCCAGCTACAGACATTCACAAATCAGGCACCCATTCACTGATGGGGGTGGTATTAGCATCCCTGACTCTGAGCACTGACTAGCTCTCTGGGGCTGGTTTCACTCGTGGTCAGACATTTGTGTGTGCTTGGCTTCGCTGGCTTCAGTGGAAAAGGTCCATGCAGAGTTGTTGCCATTAGGGAAAAAAATGTGTGTGGCTCAGGTTGGGTGGGAAGAGGGTCTCATTCCTTCCACCCTGACCTCATTATGCTTCCCACAGGGACGGAGGCCTTCATGGCAGTGACTGTTAGCAGGAGTGTAGGCGGTCACCTGGGATGACCTAGGGCCCTGGGGAAGGAAGCCCAGAGGATGCAAAAGGGCCTCCATCCAGGGTTCCTTGGACTCTGGGCAGCCTGCTTCAATCTCCCCTTGGCTTGGTCAAGCATCATCAGCAGATCAGGGAGTGTTTTATTGGAAAAGACTTGGAAACGGCTCCCACTCCCTCCCTGTGGGTGGTATGGTCATCTGAATGGGGTTGGTTCTGATGTTAGTGAGGTCACCCAGCCAGAGCCCCAGTGGCTCTCTCCAGATGGCCTGGCCAGGCCTGGTCTGGCTGCACTCCCCCAGGCTCCAGGCTCTCAGCTGTCTTTTTGTGTCTTGGGCCAGACAAGTCTGGCCAGGACATGGACAGGCTAGGCTGAGCCTGTTGCATGGCCCCTGATGGAGCCCAGTCTTTCCTCTGGTGACTAATGTCCCTGACCTTATTTTAAAAAAGAAGACCGACCAGCTGATGTGCGGACTCTGCTATTTTACCTGGTGACTGTAGCAGGTGCCTGCCTTGACTGCTCCTTCCATCCAATCACTCATTCATCCATCTTGTGTCCCTACTACCCGGAAGCCAACACCAAGCACCAGGGACACAAAGACAGAGCTTGACTTTTATTTTATTTTTTATTTTTTATATTTATTGGTTGTTCAAAACATTACAAAGCTCTTGACATATCATATTTCATACATTTGATTCAAGTGGGTTATGAACTCTCATTTTTACCCTGTATACAGATTGCAGAATCACATTGGTTACACATCCACGTTTTTACATATTGCCATACTAGTGTCTGTTGTATTCTGCTATCTTTCCTATCCTCTACTATCCCCCTCCCCCCCCCCCCCCCCCCCCCCCCCCCCCCCCCCCCCCCCCCCCCCCCCCCCCCCCCCCCCCCCCCCCCCCCCCCCCCCCCCCCCCCCCCCCCCCCCCCCCCCCCCCCCCCCCCCCCCCCCCCCCCCCCCCCCCCCCCCCCCCCCCCCCCCCCCCCCCCCCCCCCCCCCCCCCCCCCCCCCCCCCCCCCCCCCCCCCCCCCCCCCCCCCCCCCCCCCCCCCCCCCCCCCCCCCCCCCCCCCCCCCCCCCCCCCCCCCCCCCCCCCCCCCCCCCCCCCCCCCCCCCCCCCCCCCCCCCCCCCCCCCCCCCCCCCCCCCCCCCCCCCCCCCCCCCCCCCCCCCCCCCCNTTAGTTACTCTCCTTATATCAAAGAAGACATTTGGCATTTGTTTTTTAGGGATTGGCTAGCTTCACTTAGCATAATCTGCTCTAATGCCATTCATTTCCCTGCAAATTCCATGATTTTGTCATTTTTTAGTGCTGAGTAATACTCCATTGTGTATAAATGCCACATTTTTTTAATCCATTCATCTATTGAAGGGCATCTAAGTTGGTTCCACAGTCTAGCTATTGTGAATTGTGCTGCTATGAACATCGATGTAGCAGTGTCCCTATAGTACGCGGAGCTTGACTTTTAGACATGCAGTATTTAGAGAAGCTGCTGGTATAGTATCGCATCAAACACTTCAGGAGGCTGCTGTAGGAGACTCTGCACCCCTCGGGAGAGCTGGCCTCTACACTGAGGCCCGGAAGGCTTCTCTCCTTGTACTTGCTAACCTGGATCATTTCCAATTGCCCCAGAAGCTGGAGTCTATAAGTATCATCCTCCAGTCCCCAGGTGGCTTCTTTGTGGGGGAAGCTCTCCTTCCTGGTTGTTTTTGGGGTGTCTGTTTGTTTCCTGGGGAGCGGAACCCAGGACTTGAGCATGCTAGCACCTGCTCTGAGCCAGCCTCATCTTGCTCTTTTGGAAGTGGTTTGCTCATGGAAGTCCCACCGTGTTTCCATTTCTAGCCTGGCTTCTTTCTGTGTGGCCCTGTGCCCAACGTTAGGGGCTGGATGCACGTCAACCTACTTAACGTTCATTGCAACCCTCTTTATGTCCGGTTGTCATCCCCATTGTACAGCTGACAGAATACAGAGCGTAGGTGATTCTAGAGGTCACCCAGCATGTAAATGGCCTGTCCTTGAAGGCTTTCATTTTATTTTATTTTTTTTTATTTTTTGGTGCCAGGGATTGAACCCAGGGGTGCTTTAACCACTAAACCACATTCCCAGCCCTTTTTATTTTTTATTTTGAAACAGGGTCTCTCTGAGTTGCTCTGGGCCTTGCTAAGTTGTTGAGGCTGGCTTTGAACTCTCGATCCTCCTGCCTCAGCCTCCAGAGGAGCCGCTGGGATTTCAGGCGTGCACCAGCCTGCTGAGAAGGAACTCAGTTCTTTTAAATCCCAGTGGAAAGAAGCCATCAAAAGGGTTTTGGTTTTGATTTTAGTGTTTGAAACAAATTCCCAGGTGATAGAATTTTTTTTAATTTTTTTCTTTTTTTAAATTTTTTTATATTTTATTATATCTTATTATATCTACCCATAAATAACTACGTAAAAGTTCTATATGGGCATTTGGCATTATATCAACAACCCTCTCAGATGTGAAACATCATTGAACTCATTTAACAGAGGAGGAAACTGAGGGTCTGAGAGGATAAGGAGCTTGGCCCAGGTTATGCTGGTGGTAGGAGGCCAAACCGAGTGGCTGCTACCCCTCAAGCCTCAGCCCTGTGCTATGGGGTTTGGGAAAGGTAGTCACAAAAGTTGGGGCATGAAGCCAAAGTCCAGTATGATTTTTGTCTCATTTTAAACATGAACACATGCTTACTTAACGAAAGGACATGTAGACACCAAATATCCATAGCAGTGACCTCTGGTATGGGATTATAGCAATACTTACTTTTTTTCTATGTGTTTTCCTCAACTTTCAAATTTATATAGTGAGAAAGTTGGATTGGGGGATTTTTGTTTGCTGGGTTGGTTTTTGTACTGGGGGGTTGAACCCAGGGGCCCTTTACCACTGAGCTACACCTTCAGTTCTTTCTGTTTTGATTTTGAGGGAGGATCTTACTAAATTACCCACGCTAGCCTCGAATCTGCAATCCTCCTACCTCAGCCTCCCAAATTACTGGAATTACAGGAATGTGTCCCCATATCCAGCCCAGAGAATATTATTCTTATCACCAGATAACTTGTAAGAAGTCTGTGTTCCCAACCGCCAAACAGGTCTAGTTAGTCCTGATAATAGAGCTGCAGGAGTACTTCTCTTTCTGATTGGACTGTGTGGCTCATCAAAGGAGGGAGAGGTGCCCTGGAGATACGTGGCCCCAGTTCTAAACCAGGCAGAAAGGGTAGAATCGTAGAGTCGGGAAAGGTCCTTGGAAATCCATCCCCAGCTGGGAGAGGGCTCCTGACGACAGATCCAGGACCAGGGCTCCTTCCTGCATGCTTCGGAGTTATCAGGTGACAGTGGGCGTTTGGGAAGAAATGCCCAGTCAGCAGCTGGGGGCCCGGGACTAGGTTTTGGAGCATTGAGGACAGAAGTGGAGGGGCAGGTAGGGTGAGGTTCCTAGGGATGTTTTAGGGGATCCCAGCTGGGAGCCTACCTCCTCTGACCCATCCACTTGGAGAAAGGCCCCCCAGCAAAGAGCAGCTCTGTTGTCACCAGGGACAGGTGTGTGGGCGGAAACCATCTCGTGCTGCTCTGGGAGACTCAAGTTCTATGCAATGAAATTCTTAAAGTGATTTTGTTTTTTGTCTTTGACCAGAGACCACCTGGGAACGTCCCAGCAGTTCTCCTGGGATTCCAGCCAGCCCTGGCCCTCACAGGAGCTCTCTGCCTCCAACAGGTACAGTCCACGCACCCATTCGGGGCAACGGGGAGAGGCCACACATCCACCTCCCGGGCTGAGACTCTGGGTCCTGGGGGCTGAGCCCTGCTTTGGGATCTTATAGCCCAGACCTGGGGAGGGGTCAGGCCAGGCAGTTCCCTTAACGCCTGTTGCCCAGCAGTTTGGTAACTCCCTGGTAGTGATGGTGACAGCTGTGGTGGCCTCACGCTCCTGCCCACTCGGGGGGCTTTGGGTGAGGAGATGGTTGGGTGAAGTCAAGTATCAAGAGATCCTCCCTGAAGCGGAGACAAGTGTGTGGCTTTGGTGAGCATCAAAGAGTAGCAACTAAAAGGAGACCCATTTGTACAGGGCAGCTCTCAAACAGAACATTCTGGAAAGGTAATGGGATTCTTTGTAAGGATGTGAGTTCTCTGTCTTCAGCGGTAATCTAATGGAGGCCTTCAAGGTCAACATGCCTGTGATCGGTGGAGTGTACTTCTGAGATATCAGGAGGAGGGTTGCAGGGCCTATCAGCCAGGAGAAGAGTTTCTGATTTCTTGTGGTTTAAGCCTTTTTGAGATGTCACCTCTTCCAGGAAGCCTTCCCTGACTGTTCTGTTTAGTGCCCTCACACATTTCCTCTGGATCACAGCAGTGTGTTGCTTTACTGAACTCAAGAGTTTTTTCCCTGTGGACTTTGCCACACCATTGAGCCAACTGAGAGTGTGGATTTGGTCTCTCGTCCTTTAAAAAAAAAAAAACAACTTTTTTTGTGCATGCTGAAGTTGAAACCCAGGCCCTCACACATACTAGAGAAGCATTCTACCACTGAGCCACACCCCAGCTCTGCTTTGTTCTCCCCTCCCCTCAACCTCTCTCTCTCTCTCTCTCTCTCTCTCTCTCTCTCTCTCTCTCTCTCTC
>NW_025999896.1:2937724-2959298 GCF_001458135.2 Marmota marmota marmota | reverse complement strand
GAAAACCCACATTTGACGGCTTTCACCTTTAGGAGTTTAGCTGGTGGCAAAGGATGGTTGGAAATTTAAATGTTAATAGCTTGAACATGTGGCAGAGGGTCTATCTGGACAGGGGAGGGCACAATCTGCAGTGGTGACATCCTCATTGTCTGTGGAGGAGGAGGGGAGAGTCCTCAAAAAGTTCTCCAAACAAAGTAGTCAGAGGTGTAAATAATTTCCCTGAAGCAAAACAGGTAACTGAAGGAAGAGGGATTGAATAAGAGCACTCTGGTGCCAGGGGTCCAGAGCCTCACCTTGTCAGAGCAGCAGTCTCTGGGTACCGTCTGCCATTGACATACCAAAAAATAAAACCATGAGATTATGGGTAGAGCCACCACCCTGGCATGAAAGAGCTCTTGATGTGCTTGTTGGGTGAAGGAGGAGGCCTGCAAACCCTGGACATGAAAGTCTTGGCCAGCAGAAAGACTCAGAACTTAAAATAATAGAGACATAACCTCTAGGGAATCAAGCAAGGCTTTGGAGAGGTGAGTGACTATTTTCTGCTAAGTATTTTTTCTTTTTTCTTTTTTTTTTTCTTTTTGTTTTTGTTTGTTGGTGCTTGGGATGGAACCCAGGGGTGCTCTACCACTGAGTTCCATCCTCAGCCCCCTATTATTATTATTATTATTATCATCATCATCATCATCTTTTAAGACAGGCCCTCACTCATTGTTGGGTCTGGCCTCAAACTTGCCATCCTCCTGCCTCAGCCTCCAGAGTTGCTGGGATTACAGATGTGCACCACTCTGCCCAGCAGTTTTTGAAATTTTGAAATCTGTATTGAATTTAAAATATGTACATATATGTGTATGTGTATAAGTGATACACACACATATACACACACATGTGTATTTTTTTTCTTTTTTAGTTACAGTAACTGTTTTTAAAAGGAACTTTGTTGTGCACAAGGAGAATGAGACATTCGTTGCTGGTTTCCTAGGGGAGATGGCAAGTGGTTCATTCTCAGACCAAGAGCCCAGAAATGGGCCCACGGAGCCTTTGTAGCTGCTGTGTGACAACAGGCAATTCCAAACCACTGCCTTCTCTTTCCTTGTTGTTCTCTGGGCTTTCTTGACAATAGAAATGCCAGCGTGAATGATGGGAGGTGTGGCCCTCTTTCGTGGCTGGCTCTAGGCCAGCTGAATGCTAGAAAGAAAACACAGCCCCTTCTTCTGGCCTGAGTGGTCCGGGCAGTAGTTGAGGACAGCTCTAGGGCCAGAGGGAAGCTTGGCCTGTGGGAGTGGCAGGGTGGACACCTGGCTGGTGGGGCTGGTCAGGCTCTGCCCTCTGAGTCCCTGGGATCACCTCTCCAAAGCCAGCTCTGCTCCAGTATCCACAGGCAGCTGAAGGAGAGTTGGAAGGAGCTGGCTCAGAACCCTGGCCAGAGACCCCGGGTTTGCAGGCCTCCTCCTTCACCCAGCAAGCACATCAAGAGCTCTTTCATGCCAGGGTGGTGGCTCTACCCATAATCTCAGCAACCCTGAAGGCTGAGATAGGAGGATTCCAAATTCAAGGCCAGCCTCAGCAACTTAACAAGACCTTGTCTCAATAACAAATAAAAGGGGCTGGGATTGTAGCTCAGTGGTGGTACGTCCCTGGGTTCAATCCCTATTCCCCCTCACCCCTACCCCCCCATAGACAAGAGCCCTCTCTGCCCAGTGCTGAGCTGGTACTGAGCCTCTAAGGAGGGTGATATGGTGGAGAGAGTCAGATTCAGCAATGCATTGCCAAGGTGGCCCAGGCTGGACAGTGTGGACAGTGACTCTTCCCCTTCTGCTCTCCACTCCAGGGCTCGAAGGCGGCCAAGTCCACAGAATCTTGGGCCCATCGGGTGCTCTGGGGAAAGGGGCTTTGTACTCAAGTTCAGACTGGAAACTTGTCCCAATCTTGGCTTACTCACAACAGGCCCTAGACACTCTAAGTTCTAATCTCAACTCCAAGGAGACTTTGTCTTCCTGGAGACATACGGCAATGTCTGAAGACATTCTTGACTGTCACTATAGCAGGGAGGTACCCACAGGCATCTGCTGGGTGGAGGCCAGGCCTGCGGCTAAACACCCGGTAGTGCACGGGGAGGCCCCACCGAAGAGACTGGAGACTTTGGATGAGGAACCCGAATGACAGTGGTACCCAGGGTAGGAAGCTTTGCTCTCAGGTGACTCAGGACATCAGTTCAGTGCTGGTAAGTCCCAAGCCCAGCACCCAGCAGGAAGAACTTGTCCTTGATCCTAAGGCCCATCTGTTGACACGCCCCTACATTTTAGTATCTTGGACATCAGACACATCGAGGCATCAACATCGTATATCCTAATTGAACTGGAGACATCTTTTTTTCTGTTTTAAGCATACTTAAAAACCCGGGTGCGTCTAACACTCAATGGCATTTTAGATCTGTGAGATGACAACTTGTTAAACCGTGGCCTTGGGCTCTTTGCCTCTCCCTGCAGGGCCTCTGCTTTCCCCATTCACAGATTCTGAGCCAGAAGGAGGGTCCTGGCTGAGGGCCTGGCCAGCCCTCTTGGCTCACGAAGGCTCAAAGCTTTCTACCCCGGGGCTTGAAGATGTCTCTGTGACTCCATCCACCCACCGGGATGAAAGGGAAGAGAACCCACCAGTCAGGCAATAACAGAATTCAGGATATTTTGACGTCTTCCTTACCCATTTTTGAACCTAAATTTCATAATAAAGAATAAAGTAGTAGCCACATTGGTATTTCTCCCTGTAGGGCACAGCTAATTTTTTTTTCTCCCCACCCCCCACCCTAATTTCTTTCCTCATTCAGTTTTGCAGACAGCTTTCAAGAGGCTGAGTTTTCTTCTGGCAAAAGAAATAGAGATGCAACAAAGATACGATGTTGTTTCAAGAATCTCAATTCCCAGCCAGGCCCTGTGGGGATGGGATCCCAATGACTCAGGAGGCTGAGGCAATAGGATCGCAAGTCAGAGGCTAGCCTCAGCAACCTAGAGAGACCCTCAGAAATTTAGCAAGACCCTGTCTCAAGATAAAATAAAAAGGGCTCGGGACCTGTGGCTCGGTGGTAGATGGCCCCTGGGTTTGATCCCCAGTCTGTAAACAACCATCACCCCACTGCTCTGCATTCTTGGGCTGGGGGGGCGGGGGGAATGTTTCTCCCAACCCCCACCCCCTCTGGGTTAGGGGAGGGGCTTGTGTCTTGGTCTCTTTCATTTTGTGAAAGCCACTTGGTGCCACCTTCTCATTCCAAAATATGCGAGCTGTTGTTCTCGGGAACAGGAATCTGGCAACCCGACAAGACAGACACACTGATTTCTGCTCCCAGGGAACCTAACAAATGGGGCAGTTGCAAACAAGCACATGCACAAAATATGCCAGATATTCCTTGCACGTTCTGATGTAAAGAATGTGACAGAGAGTGACTAGGGAATCAGGGAAGGCCTCCGTGAGGAAGTGACATTTAGGTCAAGGTTTAGGGACAATGACAAGATGGATGTGTGTGTGTGTGTGTGTGTGTGTGTGTGTGTGTAAGGGGGGAAGGTTCTGGGCCATGCACCAGCTAGTGCAAAGGACCTGAGGCAGGATCAAGAGTGGTAGGTTTGAGAACTGAAGGTGGGCCCCTGAGCCTGTCTGGAAGGCGGGGACCAGCTGGGGGTGGTATGTAGATGAGGAGGGGTTTGGGTTTGGTGGGGGCGGAGCCGGTCAAGCCTGGTAAACCTGAGGAATGTGCTGGGATTTCATTCACCAAGTTGTGGCTGGGGAGCTAATGCTATAGAGTTGTGCTGTCTGCCCAGGAAGCTGTCAGGCTGCACTTGGCTGTGTTAAGACTCTTCTTGGTTAGCAGGAGTGGTGAGGGGGGATTACCTGCAAAGTGGGGGTTAGAGCTGTGTGGAAAACCCAGCCATGTGTCCTGACCACAAACCTCCCCTCTGGGGGCTCCCGAAGGAGAACGTGGAAACACAGGTCAGGAAGAATGTCCCTGGGTGTGCAAAGGAACCTCTCCAAACCCGCAGGAGGCAGATCCTTTTGCAGTGGGCTTCTGAGAGGGATTGAAGGACCACCCTTGGCGGGGCTGGTCCCTTCTTGGTGCAGATGTGTTGGATGTTGCTAAGCAAAGCCAACCAGGTTACCAGGTGGGGAGGGAGAGATCTGGAAACATACCCAACCTCTGCATTCCATTCCACTCTTTGAATGGGGCGAGCACTGGCTGGGGCTTTGCCTGCGTCCCCCCACCACCACCCTGCGTTTAATGTCAGCAGAGTTATGGAGCCATGTCAACTCTGTAGGGTCTTTTTTTTTTTTTTTCCTGGCCAATGCCAGGATTTCTCAGTGAGAAGGAGTAAAAACCACAACAGAAATCTTGCGATGCTCTTCAGTAACCGCTGCAAATATGAAAAACCCATCTCTGGGCTCGTGGCACATGCACCGTGGAAATATTGATTTGTAGAGAAAGAAATAGTAACAGGCCGAGGGAAAGAAAATGTCAGTGACAAATGAGGTTCTGGGAATGTCACATGTGAGTCACCGAGTAGAAAGAATGACAGTCCCCAGCACTGTTGTCCCGTAGCACAGCGTGTGACCACAGAAACGGTCCATGTTGCTATCCAACAGGGCAGTCTCTGGCTGCACATGGTTATTGGGTACTTGGGATGTGGCTAGTGTCGATTTGACTTAATTTAATAGCTTTTTAAATTTGGAGGATAATCTTATAGAAGAGTGGTGAAGACAGTCCAGGGAGGCCCTATTATGTTCCTTTTCTTAAAAAAAAAAATTTGGGGGGGGGGAGGTTCTGAGGATGGAACCCAGGACCTTGCATGTACTAGGTGATCACTCTACCACTGAGCTGTACCCCAGGCCTCCCTGTGTACTCTTTGCTCAGTTTCCCCTGTTAATGTCACCTATGACCCCAGTCCACTTGTCATAATTATGAAATTAACATCACACTTTACTATTAACTCAACATGGGGCCTTATTCAGATTTCATGTTTTTTTTCCACTAATTTCCTTTTCCTGGTGTAGGATCCAATCCTGGCCATCGAGTTCCACTTAGATTTTATTCGAACCTGATTTGTCTGAGTTTAAATAGTCAGCTGTGGCAGTGGCAATTCACAGACGATTTTACTAACTGTATCCCACAGAGCAAATGCGGAGAGGGAATTCTCTTCTGAGCCTCTGAGCCCAGGATGCGCATTGAACTTGATTTGAGTATTTCTTAAGGATACAGGGAATGTCGTTTTTAACTGAACTTGCCCTGGCAGGGGTTTGGGGAGGTGTTTCAGAAAACCGGGTTCAGGATCTGTTTTTGCCTAGCTATGGGAATGAGTCCAGCCAGAGCTCCAGAGAACCCAGATGAAAGTGCAGAGAGCAGGTGCCTTTGCAGAGGCCCAAGATCAGGGAGGACCTAGCTAGGAGCACCAAGAGCCAGCCAGGAAGATGCACAGACAGACAGCTGTGCTTGTCCTGATCAGACGCCCTGGGGGAGGGGCTGCAGCATCCAGGCCCTTCCCCTCAACTACACCTTCTGCCCCAGATCAGGAAGCCTTGACCAGCTCACCTGTCACCTTCACAACCACAGACCCTCTCTCATTGCAGAATTAGCAAATGGTCAGGCTCAGAGTGGCTTCCACAGCCCTAAACCAGAGATCCCTGTTGACTTCTGAAGTTGCCCTGGTGTGCAACCCTGTTTTGGAAAGGGGCATGCTTCTTCCTTTAGATGCTGTGTTCCTGTGGGCTGGGGCTCTAGGGACTCTACAGAGACCTGTTGAACCTTTGATGCCCCTGGAGCATAGCCCCAGGTTTGCAACCATTCACAACCACAGGCAAACATGGATTGACGGGTCCATCTTGGGGAGCACAGTCTACGTCTTAGCCAGGGACGATGGTGAGGTCCAGGGAGCCAGACCAAAATTATCGCAACAGAAAGCTGTTTGGGTAAAACTGCTCCCCAAAATGCACCAGGGTAGACAAACACTGAATGCTCTGGACGTGAGTGCAACGGAAGGGGAACCTTCAGGGCCTCCCAAGACACAGTACCAGGGGCAAGAGGCGTCCGTGGCAATCAGAACCATCAGAGATGCTGAGCGCACAACCAACCCCAAAGCTTTCCTGACTTCAGAGTCTGTGTCCCCACAGCCGCAGCTGTGTTTCCCAAAGTGGGCTCCAGGGCAGTTCTGCTCTACTGCCCCAGATGGGCTCTGTGTCTGCATAACACCTGGAAGTGCCTGATGCACATTGATGCTTGTGAGGTTCATGGTGCACATCTGTGTTTTAAAAGGCCTACTGTGTGTGAACGATTTGGACGTGAATCACGCAGGCCTTTGTCCTAAGCTTTTTGGACCATAGGACCCTAGCCCTGACCTTTACTGCTTAGTATTTGCAATAAACACCCTGCAAATGTAGTGCTCTTGATGACAGCTGGGAGAATGTTCTGTTCCACTGTTTTTAATATACGATGATGGGTGGATGGAAGGAAGGAGGGGAGGAAAGGAGAGAGGATGGGTGGAGGGAAGGAAATGCACCAGGGTAGACAAATTCGGAATGCTCTGGAGGTGAGTACAAGCTCTAGAGGTGAGTGTGACGGAAGGGGAATCTGCAAGGCCTCCCAGGACACAGTAGCAGGGGAGCAAGAAATGATAGATGGGTGGGTTTCAAGAACCATGGCCTAAGAACTCCAAGGAGGGGTAAGAGGGTGTCAGGGACAGATTTTTTTTCTCTTTTAAAATTATTTTATTTTGAGACAAAGTCTGGCTAAGTTGCTTGGAGCCAGGTGCTGAGGCTGGCCTTGAACTGGTGATCCTCCTCTCTCAGCTTCCTGAGTTGCTGGGATTGCAGGTGTGCACCACCATGCCCAACTTTGAGTAACTTTTCTAATGTTCCTTCTTCTCCCCGTTTTTATTTACTTCCTCCCACCTTGACCTCCTTTTCCTCCTTTCTGCCCAAATATCTGTCCCCTCCTATCAGCTTAAATCTCCCAAGCACTCTCCTTATCTGTCTGACAGTCCATGAGGAGCTGTGTGCATGTATGTGTGTGCACCTGTGTTTATATTTACTTTTGAAGTTGCCAAAGTTACTACAGAGAGTTTTTGTTCCCCTTTTTTTTTAACTTAAAAAAGCCTGAGTTTGGCATTTTGCACTCCTTATATCCCCAATCTAATTATGTTTCTTAGAGTTATGAGTGATCCTTGACCAATCTTACTTCTCCTGGAGGCCAGAGGTCTCAGAAGCCGAAACCCCCCACTCTGGCCCCATTTGCTCTGTGGCTGATGCTTGGTGAGTTAGGAGCCCAGAGGATGAGGAAAGACAATTATGATCTTCTGGGCCTTCACTGCTCTGATCTCCACCCATCAGCTTTCTGAACGTGCCTGGGAGTGTTTAGAGCGAGATGCAACGAGACAGGTTGTCAGAGGAGAGCCGCTGTGTAGGGAGCAGTGGTTGAATGGAAAATTAGTTTTTCTTTCCTGGTAATTGTTTTGACATAAGTAGTAATTAGCCAACAGCTAACAAGACCAGAACTGGAGAGAGAACAAGAGATTGGATTAGGAGCAGGGTGCCCCTGCATTTAGTAGTCCCTGGCCATTCTTAGTCTACCCGACTAGGAGCCTGGGGGTGCTGGGCTGGGAGACTGACAGCAGCCTATTGGGGGTGCACTTTGAGGTCCTGTGAAGGGGGCAAGTTGGGGTCAGGACAGCCTCTGCCCTCAAGGAGCTAGGAACAACCTTGGTTTTCAGGGACCCAGGGTCATCAAAGACAGTGACATTACATGCCCCGATGAAAACGTGTGCGTTTCATTTCCATAGACTGAACTCTGGTTCTGTTTTGCATTATCTTTCTCTGGTTTTAGGATCAGGGTGATGTTGGTCTTGTACAGAGGCTGGGAAGCCGGCCACATTTCTGCGCTCTGGTACGGTTTGTGCCTGGGTGTTTCTTTCTTGAAAGCCTGAACAAATTTGCCTATAAAACCGTCTGGGTTCAGTGCCTTTGATAGGGAAGTCCTTTTTCAAAGATTTGGCTCTTTGGGGCATTTCTACTGTTCCTTGAAACCATGTTGATAATTTGAATCTTATGAAAAGTTTGTTTTTTATTAGCATAGAATTAGAAATCATATGCTCCTCCATTTAAAAAAAAAACTCTACTATATTTGTTACTTTTATCTGTTCTGGTTCCCAATTCTGAGCATTTGTGGTCATTCCCAATTTAAGCTGGCTCATTGCCTGTTTTCATTGTGATTCTAACCCCTCCCCGCTACCCATACACACCACACACACCAGACACAAGACCACATCATACACACACCAAATATACACACACCACTCCATATAAACACCATACACATATATCACATACATCACACCACACCACACACCACACACACACCACACCATACACACACACAGCATACACACACACACCACACCATACACACCACACACACATCCCACAACATACACACCACACACATATACCACATAAACCACATGCACTACACACACACCATACACACCACACACATACACCACACCACATACATCACACACACACATACCATACACATACACCACACACAGACAAGACGCATACATACACCACAGACACCATACACCACACATACCACACACACCACACACCAAACACACACACCACACACATACACCACACCACACACATTACGCACCACACACATTACACACACACACCATACACATACACCACACAAAGATAACACACATACATACACCATAGACACCACACATACCACACACACCACACACCAAACACACACATCACATACATACACCACACACATACACCACATATCACACCACACACATTACACACCACACACATTACACACACACATACCATATACATACACCACACAAAGATATCACACATACATACACCACACACATAACACCTACACACACCACCCACCCACAGCCAGCGCTGGGTTGCTGATGTCACCCCGTTTCCTCACTCACTAATTCATGTTGATATTCCTTTGTTTTATTTTGTTTGGCCTTTTATACTTTACTAAAATCTGAAGTTGAATGTTCATTCCATTGATTTTGATTCCTTTGGGCTTGGTGATGAAATAATCAGGCTAGGGACCTTCCTCCCAAGGATGACGCAGGCTTTGTCCCACTGGTATTTATGTTTTTCCTTATCATTTTCTAAATTTTGCATACTTACAGTCTTCCATTCTCTTTCCACCTGACGTCACTTATGAGGACATTTTCTTAATTTTCCAAGTGTGTGGGAGTTGGGAGATTGGGAACTTTGTCTATCTCTTTTTTTTTAATTATTAATATCTACTTTTATTGCTTTCTGATCAAAGAATGCGGCTTGTGTTTTCTATGCCTTTGATCATTTATTGACAGTTTATTTGTGGCTTACCTATGGCCAACATTGTGAGTATTCCATGGCTACTTGGAAAAAGATGCCATCTTTCTTTTTTACAGGGTCTGCTGTTTGATACGTCTACTTCAATCAGCCTTTTAAATTAAATTATTCGGATCTTACTTCTTCTTATTCCTGTTTACTCGTCCATCCCAGACTGAGAGCAATGTCCTGAGGTTCTCTCCTGTTGTCTTGGAACTTTCTAGCATTTGTGTCTTACCCCTGTGGGCTCCATGCTATTGGATTAGTGAAATCTCTCCAGTGTGATGGGATAGAGTTCTCATGGGTCCAGAGCCTCCCTGGCATAGCTTTATGCCCACCTGAGCAGAGTCCCCCAGTACCCTTGGCACCCCCCTGATGGAGCCCTGGCTTCCTCCTCTTAAACTGCCTTTTCGCCTGGATTGATGTGATTGGCATTGATCGATTGATGGATTCTTCTTCCCCAAGCCACTGCACTAGGACCGTGCTCTGTACCAGTTTTCTCTTTTCTTGGTGTGTACGTGTCCACCCTTCAGGAACATGGACAGACCCTGTGCATCTGGGAGAAGCCAGCGGCCCACCTGCACCATGCTGAGTGTGGCCTTGCTAGCAGAGGGCCCTGGATTTTCACTGCCAGCTTAGAGAATGGAGGACCTCCCCCAGTGTGGGAAGGGTTCCTCCTGACATGGTCCTCACCATCCTAGTACCCATGGTTTCCTTCCAGCCCTGGCTGTTCCATTTTGGTTGGATATCCCTTATCTAAAGTGCTTGAACCAGAAATATTTTAAATTAGGGATTTTTTTTTAATTGGAATATTTGCATATATATAATGAGATATCATGGGGATGGGATCCAAGTCTAAACACAGAATTCATTTATGTTTCGTACACACCTTATACACGTAGCCAGAAGGTAATTTTATGCACTATTTTTCATAATTTTGTGCATGGCACAAGTTTCATGGGGTGGAATTTTCCACTCGTGACATCACGTGGGCACTCTAGTAGGCATTTTGGATTAGGGATGTGCAACCTGGAGTCAATGTTAGTGACTTTTAGCCATTTTCTCCTTGACTTCCTGCCGTATTGAAGAGCTTTCCCAAAAAGAATTGTGACACCAGTTATATATCTTGGGACATCAGTGGGTATGTCTTCCCCCAATTCTGACCTGCACTATCTATATGTGTTGGTGCTAGTTCCAAACCCAGGACATAAGGCTGGATGGCTTTCCTGGTCTCCAGAGGTTGTTCAAACTGGTGGTACACAGGGATTAAATTCAGGGAAAAAATTCCCCGACGTCCCCATCTCTCTCTATTCTGTTTTAATGAAGTACTTCATTACCCACAGATATCCCTTTTGCAATTATCGCCCTCATGGGACTGTCAACACCAGAAAAGTAGTTTTGGAGACTCAATAGAATTACCCTCTAAGCTCAGGTAACTGTAGCCAGGAGAGAGCCACACCACCTCTGGGAACTGTGACTATCTGGGTCCCAGGGCCAACTCGGGATGTCAGGATCATGCAGCAGCATTGAGGGCCCAAAGCTGGCCAAGCGTTGGTGCCACAGAGATCAGACATTACAAATCAGGGCTCCCCTGCCCCTACTTGGAGAGCAGGTTTATCCACACACATTGGGAGAATGAGAAGTGTCCCCCAAGAGGCATATGTCCGTAGGGGGTAGAATTTTAGAGCCTCTGATTATTTTAATTTTAGCAATAATAAGATTTGAGAATGTCTATATATGATTGCCTGGCTAGTAGTTGGCAGAGCCAGATTTCATACCATCTAGTCAATCTAGTTATCATTCCGTCCCAGGGGTTGAGCATCCCTAGCCCCCAACTCTAAATTCGGAACCTTTTTGAACATCCCAAGACTTCTGGATGTTGGAACTTTTCAGATTTTGAATTTTGGGGGTTAAGGATGCTCAACCAAGGTTGAGGCAGGGGGATCTCGAGTTCAAAGCCAGCCTCGGCAACAGGGAGGCACTAAGCAACTCAGTGAGATGCTGTCTCTAAATAAAATACAAAAAAGGGCTGGGCATGTGGCTCAGGGGTTGAGTGCCCTGAATTCAATCCCTAGTACCTCCCCAACCCCTCCCACACACACAAAAAAAGGATGCTCAATCAGTGTCTAAAGTCTATGCAAGTATTTCAAAACCCGAAATCCTTCTGGCCCAAGCATTGCAGATCAGGGATACCCAATCTGTACCTACATCACACTGTTCTGAGGGTGGAGAAGTTCTTTAGAGAGAAAGGCAAGATATTATAAGAAGGTAATGAAGGGGCCACCTGACTCCACAGAGAGAAAGATGTGACCTTTGACCAGAACCCAAGACTGCAGCTGATTGGTGGCCTTGGCCACTGGATTCTATGACCTCGCCTCTTGTTAAACACCCTCCTGAAAAGAAATTCGGCCCCCCTGACCATTCAGTAACTCGGGTGCTATGGATTAGACAGAAGTTTTCGAGCCATTTCCAGCTCCGCAGCTAACCATGAGATCCTGAGAGACCATCTTAGCCATGTGAGGGCCTCCCAGAACCCAGGGAGTGGTGGGAGAAGGGACTGGAATGGCCAAAAGTCGAAGGTGCCTCTTTGTGGCCCCCTCACAGCATCTGAGCCGTGTCTCTGTCCCCGCAGTGAATGGATACCACGCATCAGGGACCCCAGCGCACCCTCCAGAGACTGCCCACATGAGTCTCCGAAAATCCACCGGTGATTCCCAGGTAAGGGGTCCCGTTGAGGGAGGCCTAGGAAGGGGCCCAGGAAGGGTTCGTTGAGAGGGGGATGTCCATGGGAGTCCATGGCTCCAGCCCAGTTCAAACTCCTAGGTGGAAAGTGACTGGTACATCCGGGGTATTCTAGAATTTCCTGATGGGCAGAGGGTTGGATCATTGGCGTCTGTTTTCTAGACCATGAGGGTGGTTTGGAAGAGGGGGTGACAGGGTTCTAACTGTCAGGACAGAGGGCTCCATTCTTCTGGCTGCATTCCTGACACATACAGCCCAGGTTTCTCTTCACTTTTAGAGTGTGGGCAGGCGAGCCATTCTCCCTTTGCATCTCTTGTCTCTCCCATCCCCAGAGGTTACCCACAATGGAGTTGATTAGTACAATTCGATCATCTCACTTGCTGAGCCATCGTAGAGATAGCTAGAAGACAGAAAGCATTGGCAGTGTTTCACAATCCCCAAACCACTTTCTCATTCGCTGTCTCGGTTGACACTTGTACAAGGGCACGAGGTAGATGTCAGTACCATTCCCACGGTGTATGAGACCACGGAGGTGCAGACCGGTGAAGTGACTTGTGCAGGCTCACGCGGTGACTCAGGTCAGGCTGGACCTGAAACCCTGCCTGTGGTTTCCCCAGTGGTTCTAAAGCTGCTCTAAGAGGCTGAGGGCTAGTCTTAACTTTGTCTATCCACAAGTTATCAAAAGAAGAGGTTTTTCAGTGAACCTTCCAAATTCCACCAGGCTTTTTTTTTTTTTTCTTTTGGAATTAAAATGCTAGAACCCAGGGGTGGTGACAATGATGATGACTGAGGATGATTATGACGATAACATTGCTGATATTGACAAGAACAAGAGCTGCTTATTCAGTGGCTTCGATGTAGCAGCCAGTGAAAGAAAAAAAAACCCTTGTGCTCTCCTGGTCCCCATCAATTAAAATGTGACACTCCTACACAGGCAAGAGTGTTAATTTTGGGAAAATCATTAAGTCCTTCTCAAGAGGCTGAGCGTTGGCTGGGCTCAGGTTCAGTTCAGTTAGCTCTGGCAGAGAATTTGGACGGGTCAGGACTTCTTAAATTGGGAATGATGTCTGAGTCTTCTGGGCCTCTTGTTAAAAATATAGATTCTGATCCAAGAAGTCTAGGATAGGGCAGGTATTTTCAGCCATCCCCCAGGCAATGATGATGATGCTGGGGACTAAGCATGAGTAGTAGGGATCTAGGCTTAGTCAGTAGTACACAGAGATGTGTCTGTCCTGCTCACACCCACTGCTCATAACACCTGGATTTGTGTGTTTGCTGCTGAGCTCCCAAATAGCCTCCCCCAAAACTCTGTCAGTCGGCTGTAAGGGAAACTCGTCATCTGACTTGCAAGTGTTTTCTGAAGAAATCAGATTAAGTTCTGCTTGTAGGGTTTTTGAATTTCATTTTTGCTTTTTGTTTGTTTTTGGTACTGGGGATTGAACCCAAGAGTGCTTAACCACTGAACCACATCTGCAGCCCTTTTTATTCTTTAAAATTTGAGACAGAATCTTGCTCAGTTGCTCAGGGCCTCACTAAATTGCTGAGGCTGGCTTTGAACGTGTCATCCTCCTGCCTCAGTGTCTTAAATTGCTGTGGTGTGCCGCCACCACACCTGGCTGCTTATAGTTTAATAGCAAGAAAAAAAACACTGGTGCTACCCTGAGCATCATCAGGAAGAACATTGGAAACAGCTCCTCATTCTTCCTTCCCTACATGACTCCCTCTATGCTACGAAGTTGTTACTCAACCATTTCAGAAAATGTTGACTGGCATAACTAATTTATAACTCAGAATCTGATTTCATAGTGTGAATCATAAGCCTTTGACATAGGAATTTCTCTTCCAGAGTCTGTTCTCGGAATATATTCAGGGATTCTGATTTAGGCTTCAAGTTGTTCTCTCAAGCATTATTTATAGCCCTGTAACATTGGACCTGACCTAATTGTCCAGCAAGAGGAGATGGGAAAATGGATTGTTATCCTTGACATCCAACCAGCCAGGGATACTGTGCAGCCATTCAGAAAGCATTCTTCTAAGAAAAATTCAATGATTGGTGGAAATGCTCACAATTTAACATCAAGTAGAAAGAGCAGAACACAAGTAATACATATCATTAGTCTTATTTGTAGGAAGAAAACCTACACTTATGTGAAGAAAGACGAGGAAAAGAAAAAAAAAAAAAGAACATTTATGATGGTTTTATCTGCATCTAAGACCATGGTTCTCCATCAGGGGGCATTTGGTAACATCAGGGAGACTTTTGTTTATTACAGGTGGGGACTGGGTGCTAATGGAATCTAGTGAGTAGATGCAGGGACATTGCTAAATAACCCAAGGTGCACAGGATGGCTCCCCACAGCAAAAGATCACCCAGGATGAAAATACACAAGTTATGCTGAATTTGCAAAGCCTTGGTCAAAAATCACGGGTAATTTTTACTCCCGTTACATTTTTAACTATGTCTCAAATTTCTTAAAATGAAAACATTTTATTTTTATTGAAGACATTAGAGGCTTTTGTTTTTGTAGTACTGGGGATTGAACTCAGTCACTTTACCACTGAACTACATGCCCAACTGTTCTTTTATTTTTTTGAGACAGGATTTCCCTGTCCTCACTGCCCCGGAACTTGCAATCCTCCTGCCTCAGCCTCCCAAGTCACAGGTATTGCAGGCATGTGCCTCTGCACCTGTGTTACTACAGTTTTCTATTATAAAACATAAAAGCTGAAAGGGAGATACTAGTATCAGGGATTCAGTTCTTTTAGGCTGTGAAAGGGTAACATTTGAATATGAAAGGTACTACTGTTTGTCCTAGTTTGTGATCCTACAGAGTTGGTCATCCAAAAAGGCGCTAAAGGCTGAACATAAAATTTTAAGGTTTGGTTTTTGCAGATGGTACTGCCAACAATGGATCCCTAAGTATACCATCTTGTCTAGCATGCAGGCTGATTCACTCACACCACCCCAGGCTGTCAATCATAACTCGTAACAACTACACTGAGTTATTGAAACATGCATCAATGAACCAACAAAGGAACACACACCCATTTAAGAAGCAAGGTGTGGGGTAGGTACAGTGGTTTGTTCAAGGTTACAGAGCTCAAACTAACAAACCCCAGAAAGTGTTGTATTCACCTTCTGTCACCTGCTAATTGCCCCTCACTGAGCAGGCTAATGGAGATTAGCATGCTGCGGGGAGGAGGGCATACCTAATTTTCATGGAAACCAGGAGTATGTATACACCATGCCCTGTCATGAGTAGATCCTATGCCAAGTGCCCCAGTGGCTCTTGAGGGTCCTGCCCCTTCCTATGCCCAGCCTGGGCACACTTGCATGGGTGGGCACAGGTGGTGGTGATCTGGTGCCACCCAGTGGAGAGTTTCAGTAATGCAACCCTATTGCAGTGCACGGAAGGTAAATGGAGACCTCCTGACTGGGAGGAGGGGTGGGGGATCAAAGGCTAATAGTTTTGCCAGCCTTTGCCCACCCATGGACAGGTCCTTTTGTGATCCATTTCTCAGTTGTTCTGACTTGCCATGAACTTTTCCAGGAAGACCCAGGGAAAAAAGAGAATGGGACTTGGGACGTGGACACTGAAGGGACCCATTGAAGACTGAGTTTAAGGTGGAAGGTGGGGGGGTACGGCATGTCTGCCATGCTCTACCTCCCTGCCAATTTGGTACCGCATGTTCCACTGAGCATTTACATCTTTGCCAGGCACAGAGATACAGAAGGATGTGGTGCTTGCCTTTATGAAGTGGGGGTCTGTAGATTTTATAATGATTATGTAATTTCAGCCGTGATAAGGGCTAGAGGAAATGTATGCTAGGTGGTGTGTGGGTGGGTGTGGGGGGGGACATCAGGAATGGAGAAAAGATACTTGATTGAAGACTGAAGTATGAGCTCAGCTTGGCTCGGCAAAGTGATGGGGTTAGGACCAAAGGAGGAGGACCCCAAAGATTATTTGTAGGGAGTAGGAATAGGGCTGTCAAGACATCTGGAACAGGGTCTTGCTGAGTCACTTGTGAATGGCCCACTGCCGTTTAGCAGGCAATTTGTATATGCCACACCCATCAGTCCTTACAAGAGCTGCCCAGGTACAGTCAGGACAGCATACTGGGGAGGGGTTTAAAAAATAAATAGAAAGGAATTCTCTGGAATTACAGATAAAGAAAAATTTAAACAGATATTTATTAAGGGAATTTGCATACTTTTGCACAAGTAGAGGTTACACTCTGGTAAAGTCCCACTGACCTATACCATTTAGCTTCAGCAATTGCTGGTGCTTGGCCTGTCTTGTTAATCTCATGTCATTTATGCTCTCCTCTGCACCCCTGATGCCTCTCCCCCAACTTTTAAAGCAAATTCCTGGCATATTGTTTTAAATAGAAATATTTCAAAATGTATCTCGAGCAGGAAAGACAACATAATGCCATTATAACATCTAAGAAAGTATAATATAAATTTGTGTACTAAGCCTGTGCATAAATTCCTTAGTTGTCCCCAGAAGGCTTTTCCAGTCTACTCTTCTCCCCAGTCCAGGATCCATTCAGTTTTCACATGTGGGCATATTGGCTGCCCTCCCTTGAGCCCATCTCTCTCTTTCTCTGTTTCTCTCTGTGTCTCATAAACAGCTTTGTCGGGATATAACTTACAGTATAATGCACTTATATTGTTATTAATATTATTATTTAGGTACTGAAGATTTAACCCAGGGATTCTTTACCACTGACCCAAGTCCCCAGTCCTTTTCTTTATTTTTTTTTTAATTTTGAGAATAGGATCTTGCTAACTTCTGAGGCTGACCTTGAACTTGTGATCCTCCTGCCTCAGCCTCCCGAGTCGCTGGGATCACAGGCATGCGTCACTGAACCCGGCTACGATTCACCCATTTAAAAACGTATAATCCGGTGGAATTTTTTTTCACATATTTACAGGGCTGTACAACCATAATCACAATGAATCTTAGAACATCTTCATCATCCCAAAGAGCATTCCCCCCCCCCCCCAACTCTTAGGCAAGCACTGTTCTACCTTCCCTCTCTGTGGATGTTCCTGTCCTGGACATTTCGTGTACACGGAATCATGCTGTTTACCGTCCCAAGTTGCTGTCTTCTTTCACTGTCCATGTTTTCCAGGGGGGGTCTGTGTTGTAGCACAGGTCAGACCTTCATTCCTATGGCTGGATGATACCCCTCATAGAGCTAGACCATTTTATCTATATCCTCACTTTAATCTCTCTTCATCTAGGTGGGTCCCTTATACAGTTTGGGGTTTTTTTTTTCCTTTTGTCTTTTCTAACATTGGCTTTCAGTCTATTTTTTGAAGAGTCCAGGTCAGTTGGCTCACAGAATGACCTACATTCCTGATCTAATTGTCTTTTGCTTAGAGATCCAGGTTAGGCGGTTTGGGCGAGGGAGCCACCAAGTAGGGCACACTGAGTTCTTATTACATCTTACAGGGAGGCACTGCCCAGGCTTGCAACCCTGATGGAGAGGCTGAGTTTGAGCTCTTGGTTAGCATGGTGAGGACCAGACTTCCCTTTCTAAATATGGCAATAACCTGTGGGGTGATACATAGTCACTGTCCTGTTCCCCAACTCTCTTCTCCCCCCAGGGCTTTGAACATCTGCAGTGATTCTGGCTTTAACCCCTTTTGACATTGGGGTTTCCACACGGTGATCTTATTGCTTGTGATTTTGATTGGCACTCTTCTGAATGAAGGTTCCTTCCTCCCACTTTGGAGTTACCATTGAAATCATTCATATTTCTGCTCAAAGGGGCCCAAACGTGGCCTGTGGGAGCCCCTTTCAGCTGGCTCCTGTGTCCCTTTGTTTTATCTTTGTGGATTTTTCTTACCTCCTTGCACAATAAGATGTTCCAGGTCTACCTTGCATTTGGAATTAGTCACTTTTCCAAGAAACTGGGGTTCATTTTAATAGGAAATAGTATTTAGAAACCAAATTGCAGCTGGTGAGTGTTTTCACTGTGGTGAGGGGTCATTCCTCTGGGTCCTTTCCATGGCGTACTACAAGGTGGGGGTGTGTATATATGATGTGCGTGAGTGTGTGTGTACGCACATCCACGATGATGCGTGTATGTGACGTGTAGATGTGTGTGAAGTTGGAATGAATAGTCCCAGGTCATCAAGGGCAAACACAGAGTCTGGTATGGCCTTGGGCATCCCCTGATACCTGATTCACACTGGTTGAAGTGATACACAGCTGATAGGGCAGAAATCAGGGGAGGTACTGACTCTCACACTTAGATGCATGATTTGTATTCCTGTCCCGGCCCAAGTTATAAAGGAGGAGGTGACCCATCTCATTCCACAGAGTCTTATACAGGTGATCCCAAAGTAAATGCTCATGGATGATGGGGATCTTTGTCGGCACACACACACACCCCACCCCACCCCACCCCACCCCCGCCGCAAGGGCTTTTGGAAAACAAGATGCTGTCTCAGGTCTCAAAGCAGAGAGATGGCGGAAAATAGAGGAAAGAATTATGCAGGCTTATTTTCCAATTTCCACAAGGTCTATTTACTAGTCTTGTGACCCTGGATGATGTAGCTTCTGCAAGCCTCAATATCATGGTCTGTAAAACAGATGAGAAGCCATGCAACTTGCTGGGGTTGTAGGATTAAATGAGATTAAGCCTGGCAAATGCCAAGCCTGGTACCTGCCATAATAAGCAAGCCCTCACTAGATGGTGGCTCTTGCAATGCTCCCTTCCCCTTAGTTATCTTTCTCCTCCTTCACGGCATCCCCAACATCATGGCAACCATATGCAGACGCAAAGACTATGGCCGAGGCTCCCAGGGCCCTGGTTGCTCCCCTTGGTGAGCTGCAGTGGCGATGGTGTAAAGTTACTCCATGACAGAGAGATTGCAGACCCCAGAGACTGCGCTCTGGTGGCAGGTATGTGCTTGGCCAGTGTCTGCGTAAGAGAGCCTGTGGAGGGACTTCTGCCCCTGTCTCTTCTCCTTGGTGGCCAGTACCTGGGGATCCTGCCATGTGGCCCCTGCCTGACTCCTCCTTCCTTGAGCAGTTTTGGCAAGTGCCCTGGAACAGCACTAATGGCATGGGGGAGGGTATGGGGTGAGCCAGCTGGATGGGTTGATGCCTTAAAAATGTCTACGGAAGCTCTAGTTGACCACAAGTCTGACATTGCCCCAGAGCCTTCTGGGGTGGTCAGGCAGTTACCCTAAGGAGAGGCATCTGGAGAAAACAACAGTAGGTGGATCAGATCAGTGTACCTCCAAGTGAAGTCTTCAGATTTTGTAGGAAAAGAACCGGCCCCACCTGAGACTGACCTGCTGGAGCAGCATGTCTGGGGGATGCGGTTGGTCCTCTATTTTGAGCAGGGACCTCAGTGAATTCTGAGACATCTCAAAGTTTGAGGACCAGTGGTGATAACCCATTATGCAGATGGTGAAACAGAGACTCATAGAGGTCAGGTTTCTTGGCTGGGGTCTCAAAACTAGTAAACAGTTTCTTGTCTGTGAAATGGATAGTCCTTAAGGTTCCTTTGCACTAAGCACTCCAAGGCTATCAGTTTTTTTGAGTTGACTTTATTTAAAAGCCCAGGTAGGACTATATAGCAGTCAAGACAGAGCACAGGCAAGAACTCACTAAAGCCCCATAGGCCTGTGTCATGGTTGGGCTCCTGAGGCTGGCGCTAACCCCCTCCTACACATGCTCATCTGACCCGGTGGTCCAGGGTTATGTTGACCTGGGGATAGGGCTGCTGGTTTCTTTGAGGCTCCCTGGAGAAGCCCCACTCTGACTCTCCTATCCTATTAAAAGTGACAGCCACTTCCTTATACTTGCCCAAAGATAGGGTAAATCTCAGTCTCAGCCCCAGGATGTCCAGAGGATGGCTATCCTCAGTGCCTTAGACTAAGCTGCTTCCCAGGTCACTATGTGACTCAAGATGGGGACACTACAGGTCCTGCCTGGGGACCTTTAGGGTTGAATTTCAAATGCAATTGCTGTTAGAACACCTGAGACCCAGGATTAAAGGTTCTCTTTAGGGTCCTAGGTTCTTATGCAGATGCATCTATGGCAAATGCATCCACACACACACACATACACACACACAAATACTGGCAACCTTTAATTTTCCCTCTGAGCACCATCCTAGAACTTTTGCAAGCTGCTGAGGACTTGTGGGCTCAGAGATACTTGGGACCCTGATTTTTCTTCTGGCAACAAGAAAAAATAAATAAAAAGTCAGTCCAAAAACGGACGCTCCATTCTGAAATTCCTCCCGGCTCCTGAGCTTGAGAGAGAGCATCAAGTCACGGAGGCGGCTGAGCAGCACCCCTGCACACGTTATGTGTTTAGGGTTTGATCTTTTGGACCTGGGGGTTTCTGAATAACGTGTCATGTGCTGAGTCCTCAGTGCCAGGAGGTCCTCCTCGGTGCCATCTGCTTTAACTCTTCACTCCCCAGTGGATTCTGCCCGTGCAAGCCGTGAGCCGCATGTGGAACCGGTTACCAGCAGAGGGCAGCGGAGGGGTTAACTCTCCAAATCACAGAATGAAGAGAAGAGGAGGGGAGACCTGGTTTGGAACAATTTTTCTCGTAGCCTGTGCAGGAAGCTTTCTCCACTTCGCCTGAGAGCCGGGCACAGGAGCAGCATGCGAGCTCAGAAATTTTCCTTTGTACCCTGGCCCAGAGCGTGGTGATGGGGGAGTTCACAGCAGGCTGAGCCTCCCTGAACTTCCCCAGCACAGGGCTTTCCACCAATCCCTCCACCCTCAGGGAACCTGAATGGGGGGGGGGGGGAATACCAGTCCAATATGGAGAAGAGCTTTGATGATGTTTCTTACCTCTCTCCCCAGAACCTGGGATCCTTGTCACCAGGCAAAAAGCAGAGCAAGGAAAACACCATCACAGTAAGTGGCTTCCCGCGGGGTGCTCCCAGGTTTGGGCAGCAGGCTGGGGCATTGGACCACAGCTGGCCTGTTGCTATGGCAACGTGGGCCGCCAAGCAGAAGTGATGGCCTGGGCCTGGAAACCGGAGAAGTTCCAAAAAGCTTGAATTGAGCTGAAGTTCTCCAGCGCCCCCTCCCCATTCTTCTGTCAATTTCCCATTTCCACCTTCTCTCCCCCGGTGAAGGAGTGGGAGGAGGGTTTGTTGGGGATGATGCAGAAGCCATTTCTGCGGGGCGGGCAGGGGAAGGTACGAGAGTGCGGGAGTCGGTTGAAGGGGGTGGACCATGCTGTGTGCAAGTGATGTGACGTGCAAATTACAGCCACGGCGGGGTTGCTTTTATGCAGGGAGACTTCTGGAAGATGTCAAAGTTAAAAGCAAGAGAAAGCGCCCTAAGAATAGAGTTCCTGGGAGTTCCTAATGAGAAGCAGGCAGCTTCCACTTAGATGGGCCAATCTGCTCCCCAGGGCTCTTCCGAAACCCACTGAGGGCCCCCCCCCCC
>NW_025999896.1:2927093-2937608 GCF_001458135.2 Marmota marmota marmota | reverse complement strand
CTGAGGGCCCCCCCCCCCCGTGTGGAGATGAGTGGGAGCCCCTCCCCCACCTCCCCATCCCAGCTCTATGCTGGACTGAGGAGCTGGACATGGACGGGGGCCCTCCAAGTGGGGAGGGGAGCTGTCTAGCTGCTCAGACAGCCCACAGCTCAGAGACTTGAGAAGCGGGGGCGGGGGGGGGCGGGTCCCAGGTTTTGCTGTCTTCACAAGTGCAAGGGTATTGGAGACAGGGGATTACTCTCTTGGGCTCCATCTCACACCATCCTGAGCCCTTCTGACCACCCCCATGGCGATCAAACCAGGAGAGGTGCATTCCCCTGGCCTACTAAGATTCTGCTTTGCAGAAAAAGGAGAGTTAGGCGAACAAGAACAACAATACTAATAGCTTTTATGTGCATTTATAACACATAAACAGTGTTCCGAGTGACTCGTTCTGCCTACTAGCTATGTGAGGTTTGTATGTAGTTCATATAATCAATAGAGACGAGTGATTATGGACCGGGTCTTTGAAGCCAGAGTGTCACTTATGGCACTTAAAAGCTGTGCAACAGCTGGAGCAAGTTACTCAGTGTCCACATCTGTGAAATAGGGAATCAGGGCTCCTGAGACATAAGATGTTCCCAGGACTGAATGGATCTGTATATGAATAGCACTAAAGCAGAGCTTGGCACATAGCCTTGTCCACATGAGCTTGATATCACCCTGTTACAGATGAGGAAGCTGAGACTGTGGAGTGGCCCTTCACCGGGGTCACTTAGGATTCAAACCTGTGCTCTCGCCTACTGGCAGTGCCCTTCTGGAGCCAACCTGGTTTTTCAGGTCTCAGTCCCTCTTGACCTACCTCCCTCTGTTTTCTGAGGGCTGGGCAGAGAGGCTCAGCCTGCTGGGACTGTAGGCCTGCAGCAGCCTCCCAGTTACTAGGGGAGCTCCTGGGGCCAGGCAGGGTAGCCCCAGGGTGCAGACTTACGGAGGGTATAGTCTCCATGTTCAAAATTGTCACCAGCTTCCCCAGAATGCCAGGGCAAAGCAGGAGCAGAGTGTCCCAAAATAGGGGGAAAGGAGAAAGAGGAACACATGGTGGTGGTGGTGGTGGGAGGAATGAGTGTTACGCTGGCCACAGTTGTCATAAAGACCTGGAGTGATGGTGCCCGGGCCACGCGGTGGGGCACCTGCCAGGCTCTGTGGTTCAGCCAGAGCTCTTGCCAATGGGCCAAATGAGCCTTCCTCAGAATGGCACACCTTGTCCTTCCCTGCGAGGTGCCTCCCCTGTTCCTTCCCACTGACCTACGTCTCATGAGATGGCCCGTGACGTGTATTCAAGGCCTCCGAGATACTTATTGAAATCGCAGATTCCTGAAAGGTATCCAGACCTATGGTGGGTCTCTCTGATGCCAGATCAGGGAATTCTGCATCGTACCCAGCACTTCCAGAATTCTCCAACAAACACGCCTGCCCTTGAGGCATTGCTGCTGGGGATACTGAGCAAAGCTGTGGCAAGGGAGTCATCTGGCTGGCCAAGGGTCCCAGAGTGAGTGAGGAGCCGGGTCTCCCACCCACCAGCCCAAGATGCCTTCCAGCCTGTCACTGGCCACCACCAGGGTCTCACGTGTCTTCAGTTCACGACTTCTATGCTTCTGCTCTCTCCCTGTGCCCATCCTCTTTCTCTGGGCTTTGGTCCTCCAGAACTTGGGGCTTCTGCAGGAGGAGATGTCCAGAAGGAAAGGATGGCCCTGTTCCCCAGGAGGCTGGGACGTCACCTTCCCTCTCCTTGGCATGTGCGGACGAGGGGAGCGACTTTTCCTATGCTGTCTGATCCTCAGGAGGCCCCGGACAGCAAAGGGTGTTATGTCCACGGCCGAGGAGCAAGAACAGAGCTTGATTCTGAAGCTCCATAGCCTGGAGCTGGTTTGGAAGGGGTAGACACGTGGGTGGCCTGGCAGCAGCGGGCAGGGACTAGCAGCCTTGCCTGGCTCTCGTCTCTTCTGTCAGTAATGTTGGGCTGGCAGGTGGAGCAGGTTGTTTGATTGGGAGTGACGGATGCTAATGGCAGCTCAGAGCTCTGGGCATAAGTATGTCATGTCCGAATCTTGAGCGTATAGCCACAGGGCCATAGGCTCTCCTGGAAGGAGAATTTGGAGACTCTTGTGATCCTCAGCCTTGACTCCCTGGCAGAGCCCAGGTGTAGCCACAGGACCCTGGTAGGAGCTAAGGGGCTGGGGATGGGCCCTCATGGTCCTGCTCTGCTCACCCGGAGTCCCAGCTCTCCCCCACCCTCCTGGATCAGCTCCCCTCCAGGGAGAACATTCAAGTCTGCTCTGCGGGAGCCCTTGGATGTCAAACTGGGTTCCATCAGTCTGCAGGCAATCTGCTCAGACATGCTGCTCAGAGGAGGCTGTGGCCTCTGTTCTCTGGCACAGCCCCGTGCTCCGCGAGGGCCTCCCCACCTTAGCCTTCCAGGTGAGCCATGCTTGTGGAGTCTGGCGCCAGATCACCTGGATTCAGACCCAGCTCCATCATTACACAAAGCTGTGTGGTACTGTGTAAGTAACTTAATGTCTGTGTGCTTCGGTTTACCTGCCTGTACGATGGGGCTAACAACAGCCCCTGTTGAGGCTTACAGGAGTTCTTGTGTTAAAGCACTTGGGAAGGTGGCTGGCACAACCTTAGCTATTGTTGAACAAAAAGCATCTCTTTAGGTCATCTCCTGTGTATTCAAGGTACAAGATGGCCTCGGCACTCTTCCTATTCTAAGAGGCTTTGGGAGGGGACAGACTGTTTCCCAGATGTGTAGCTGGACCCTGGTATCAACTGCCTGGAAAATGTCACCCAGGAGGGGACAGCGATCCACACATGGCAGTTTCTATAGGGAAAGCCCTGTCTTGTCTTCTCTTTCCTGCTTGGGACTTGTACCCCTTGCTAGATGGAGCACTGAGGTCCTCCCAGCACCTTCTGAGCCTGGGCTTGAGGCCTGGTGGTCCCAGGTCAGAGCAAGTAACTTAAGTGAAAGTAGTGGCCAGGGACGTCGGAAGCCAGCTCTGCACCCTGCGCTGCCCCTCTCCAGCCCCATGACACTGGGCTGGAGCATGTACCTCTCTGAGCCTCTGTTTCCTCATCTGTGTCTGAGTGGCACCAGGCTGCTGCAGCAAGCATGTCAGCTCTGATTGCTTCCTGGACATGCGCACACCACACAGCCCTTGCTATCCCCCTCTACTGTTGCCACCTCCTTCTATGCCCACGGCTCTACCCTCTTCCCATCCCAGTGGATGGAAATACTCCTCTTCACTCGGGCAGCCACCTTGGGGTTTGTCAACCTCGGCACTGTTGACATTTCGGGCTGGATTGCTCTTTGTTGTGGGGGGTTGTTCTGTGCATTATTGATTATTTCTCAGAAGCCCTCGCCTCTACCCACCAGATGCCAATAACAGCCCTAATTGTGACAACCCAAAATGTCTTCACATTGCCAGGTGTCCCCTGGGGTGTGGGCAAAATCACTCCTGGGTGAGAGTCACTGAATCAACTTCACGGTGCCGTTAAGTTTATCTGCAAAGCATTTTCAGATTCGTATCTTACCTCCCTTTTCCTGGACTGCTGAGCCATCATTAGGACTCGTCCACTGCACAGCCTTCTCCAGTGGCCACAGTCTCTAACGTCCCCACCACCCAGATCCCTGGCCCTTCCTATAGCCTCCATGGGAGATTCAACCCAAAGAATCACAGTGACTTACTGTCAAACCTGCGAGGGCAGATGCTGTACCTTACATCACCAGTCTCCAGTCATCACACTAAGAAACATTTATGGGGCATCCTCTGTGTACCTGATGCTGTACTAGGCACGAAAGAAACTGCAGAGGAAAGACGCTCTCCCTCCTCTAGGAGTCGGGCTGTTAAAGAAACGTTAACTAAACCAGAGTGAGAAATACTGTCACGAACGTGCACGCGCAGGTGGCTGGGAGGATCTGGCATGGCACGTGTCACCGAGTAGCCATTCAACAAACATCCAGAGTGATGAGCAAAGGACGTTATGGCTTGAGTTCTGCGGTCAGGGGATCTGGATTCAAATATTTCACTTCTGTGATCCTCAGCTTTTCCTATAAAATTCTCACAGTCCCTGCCTGTCGGGTTGTTGGGAAGATGAAATGAGAATGGAAACCAAGCTCTTGGCCAGGTGCCTGATCAGGGCCCCCCAGGAGGCCAGTGAGGTGCAGTTCTCCAGATGCCCACCAGCAGGTGCTGGGAAGTCCCTGGGGACCAGCTGGGAGTGAGAAATCCTGAAACCAGAGTGGGGCCCCTGGCCAGGCCATTCCCAAACTGATGGCTTCCCGGAATGGAATAAGCAGCAAGAGGATGTGTCCTGAGTCGTCCGGACTTTCCTGACTTCACTTCTGTCTCCCAACCCAACCCAGCTAGCTGTCCTTCCCTGGTGGTTACAGGACCTTTGGAGGAACCCCTCACCTTCTAGACCTCTGACCCTCCTAGTTTCCAACTCTGGAATCCTACCGGATTTTAGAAGGAACGATGGCGGAATAGTGCAAGGTGGTATGTCTTAGCTCAGCTACCCACAACTCCAACAGCGGGAATATCACGTCTCCCGGAGGCTTAGAGTGAAAAATCCTGAGACTGGAGGGGCAGTTGGCCCCAGAGGAATCACGGACTGCTAGACTCCTTTGTCCGATATAAGAAAAGGAAGGAGGAACTTCTCCAAAAGCCCGAAAGAATGGAAAGGGAACCGACCTCCACCGATCAGCGATGCCCTTTATGGGGCAGCAGAGTCATGCGATCAGGCCTTGGAGGGCACGTCTTTGGGGGATGGGAGGGTTTGACTGGGCCTCACCGAGCCAGGTCCGGGGAGGGGTTTGGGTGGCAGGTTAATTTAGGGCGGGGCAGGAGGGCGGGTAAAACTGCTCTCTCTCCCGAAGTTCATCCATCGCCCTCGGTCGGTGAACCTTCTGGGTCCTGCAGTGTGGCAGAGCCTGCAGAAACCGGAGCCTAGATCTGTGAGTTTGCAGCTAGTTCTGCATCGGCCTGAGCCTAGCAATCCAGTGGGAAGTTGGGATCTGGGAGCATTTCACCCCGGGGAACCCAAGTTGGAGAGGCTGGGAAAAGCTGGGCTCACTCCAGCTTTGTGAGTCTCCAATAGCTGGGGGGAACCGACGGAATCTCGGACCCCTCCCCAGTCTCACATCCACTGATCCCTGGATCCCGCCAGATTGGGCATCAGCCGGGGCACCCAGGGACATTCCGCTCCCGGATCCCCAGTCTCCTAATCCCTCCCTAACCCCTAGCCGGGTCCTTCACTCGCTGCTACCCAGCCCTCGGGACCCCGGGAGAGAAAGGTGCCTGACCTCAATTCCAAACGGTGGGAGCGGGAGAGATCAAATTTGGAGACTAAAAATTAGAGACCAGGAATGGTGGGGTCCATTGGCCACGTGAGGGGCTAAGATCAGACTCCTACATCTCACCAGGGGAACACGAAAGAGACTCCTGGGTGCAGTCTTCCAACGTTTTCTATCAGATCTTTTTTTTATTTTTCCCTTATTGATACCGCCGGTTATGGGTCGGTCATGCGTCCTGCTTCCCCGCATGTTGAGGTTTGCGCATTAGAGAAGCGCGTGGAGGCAAGCGTATAAAGAGGGTTTATTTAAAAAGGGGTTACATAGACTTCTGTAGGGAGATAGAAAGGGGCCATAGCTGGTCTCCTAGGCTTCCTTTGTTCTCCTGCCCTCTTCCCCTTATCTTTCTCCTTCTTGCTTTCTTGACTAGGCCTAGGAATGCTGGGGAGGGGGCCAAAGGTAGGAAACACGTGGGCTGAAGGGGGAAGGGCTGGGTAGAGCAGCCCAGGACACCGCCATTAACAATCTTACAGCTCCCTGTAGGGAGGGGCCATTCCTGGGGCTGGTTACCTTGGCAACAGGTTGGAGCCGGGGCAGGTTCTGGATAAGGATGGGGGAAGGGCTCTGGAGGAATTAACATTTCAATCCCTCAGGGGACTGTCTCCAACTTCCCAGACTCACTCAAAATTGGCCTCCTTGATCCGACCTGACTTGATTCACCTGTCTACACTGACTGCCTGTCGAATTCTGGCTTCACTATCACTCACATCTCTACTATTTTTGAAACCAAGTGTTTTTCATGCATCAGTTCGTTGAGGACCTGGGTGTCTGAATAGTATATTACAGTTTTGTTGTATATTCTTTTATTTTTACTTTTTTTTTTTTTTCATTTTTTTATTTTTGGGTACCGGGAATTGAACTCAGGGGCACTCAACCATGGAGCCACATCCCCAGCCCTATTTTGTATTTTTAGAGACAGGGTCTCACTGAGTTGTTTAGCACCTCGCTTTTTGCTGAGGCTGGTTTGAACTCATGATCCTCCTGCCTCAGGCTCCCAAGGCACTGGGATTACAGGTGTGCACCACCAAGCCCAGCCTTTTATTTTTATTTTTTTACTATATATATATATATATATATAAATTTTTTTTTCCTCTCACTTATCTGTTTCCTGGATTCTTTTTTCCTGCTAATAGCCAACCTCTATGAATTCCTCTTTCTATAATAATCTTTTTTCTTCTCCTTCTTCCTAACCTTCACATGCTATACCACTTCTGTCTTTGTCCCCCATTTGAAATTGTAAGCCCCTTTTTTGCAAACTGACTGATTATATTGTAGACAATAATTGAACACATCATTTCTGTGGCTTGCAACAAAACTCTAGGCATCTTAATAGGAGCTATGTGGTTTAAGGCTGTATATTGTGTGCGTTAGGTGCTGTTCATATTGGTCTCTCCCTTAAAGGCGAGTTTCTGGAAACCTTCAGGGACACTTCACATCGACAGAGTAGAAACTATCCTGCCTCAGAACCACCCGGCTAGATGGGAAGACGCACAAACAAAAATGAAAAAACAAGGGAATAAAGTGCTCCAAACAAACCAAGCTGCTCCCATAAGAGAATCCATCGAAAAAATATCAGTGAAGGAGATGAGGATGTATTTAGAAAAAATGTACTACAACTTAAAGAATTTTATAAGAGAGCTGGCACAGGAGTTTTGTAGTAAAATAACAGAATCTTTTCAGGAGATGAAAGATGTATCCGAGGTCCTGAAAAGAAATAAAGAAGAAATCATTGAAGGGAAGGAATCACTAAACCAACTTAAAAGTTCAATGGAAAGTACCACCCACAGACAAGACCATTTGGAAGACAGAACCTCAGGCAATGAAGACAAAATATTTAATCTTGAAAATAAAGTTGACCCCACAGAGAAGATGGTAAGAAACCATATAGGATTTTAAGAGCGGGGCTCTGGGACTCGTCCATCTTTGTGTTTTAACAAATCATCTAGGTGACTCCAAACCATACTCCCCCTTAGTTCTAAGACAAAAAAGGAACTGTGTGGAACTTAGGAAGGGTCCCAGCCCTCCTGGAGACCTTCAGAAGCCTTTCAGATGGCTGAGCTTGGAGTCACCTGGGATTTGTCATAGAAGGAGCTGTTCCTGATTCATCACCACCCCTTTTGGATTAATGGGATCTGTCCTCATGGGCATCCTGGGGTGGGCAATAGCATTCTTTCTCTGAGGGTGGGTCATCTGGAGAAGGCTGAGCAAGACCCATTTCCCCTTCCTGTTCTGACCGACCTCTGGTGAAGTTGCCTCTCATGGTAAAATCTTCCTTTGTAGGGAGTATTTCCCCAAGGAGAGGCTCTGGCCAAGAGCAGTTTGGGTAAGAAAAGAGGAAGGAAGAGGGTAAGGGGTAGCAATGTGTTTGTGGGGAGAACCTCTCCAGAGGCTGAGCATGAGAGGCTAACCAACAGGCCACTACTGGCCAGGGCCACCTTGCATGCTCAGCATTTGGAAAACACTCCCCAACTCCGGAATCTTTAGGACCCACCTGGATCTTGACCTTGGTAGAATGCAGTGCCGCCCGTCTCCAGAGTTCTCTGGGTCTTTCCTGCCACTGATCCTACTGTCTCTCAGAATGGAAACCCCTACTTTATCTCACCAGATGTCAGTATCCAGAAGGGGGCTCGTCCCTTTGGGTAGGACTTCTCAGCTCTTCTCATAGGACAGCAAGTGAGACCTGGGTTCCTGACTGCTAGGGTAGGAAGGAGCTAGATTGACCTCAGTGGCCTGGAACCAGAGGTCACACCTGGCCATGCCTGGGCCAGATTCAGCTGACAGAGGAGTTTGAGGGGCTTACACAGTGTTGTTTTTTTTATTGTTAATAAGCTTTAAAGGAAGGGCCAAAACTTAGCCATTGAGGCAATTCACATAGAAACCATGAATTCCAGCTTCTCTTTTGAGCCCTCACATCATTTGGTGATACTGGACTCCTCTTGCTTGTGAATCTGCCCCTCAGAGGCATCTCCATGGACCCTGGCCCTGGCTCAAGGCAGGAGCTTCTTCCCCTCCCTTCCAAGCTGAAGTTTATAGCAGCGGTCACCTCAATGGTTAGCATCCGCGTTTGCATTACTGTGCCCCAAACCTTGGGTTTTCTGCACAGCTGTTCCCTTTAACCTCCAGAGTCTCTCCTTGCAGGTTATTTAGGCTGCCAACAAAGGGCCTAAGACTTGATAGGACTCAGGGCTCGTTCTCCCAGAGAAAACCAATTAACCATCTCCAATAGGAAAAAGAGGATGCAGGATTTGAAGTCACATCAGCAGGAACAAAACAGGGACAGCCAAGTACCAACCCCCAACGTGCCTGGGCAGAAAAAAAGTCTGAGACAATTTGTGCATCCTGTACTTCCCTTGGCAAGGGGCAGAGTCCAGTGGGTTCCTGGATTATAATTTTATACTATCGTTGTTCATGTCATATGTATCTTGAAATAACCTCTCACCTCTGACCCTCACCCACACTATTCTTTCCTTAGGAGCAAATTGTCTCATCACTTGGCAAAAGTATTCTACACCAATAGCCAAATGTGCTTCTATCCTCCCCTTTTTTTTTTTTTTTTTAATACAAACAGAATACTATTCTATACCTTGCTTTTTTTCCTCCCACATAATAGTATGTCCCAGTCACTTCCCTTATCAATGTATAAGAATGTTATCACTGTATCCTTTGCCATGGATACAATACCTGTTCCCCTACGGATGGACGATGGGGTTGTGACATGGCCTTTTGCTACCATAAAGAGCATTTTGCTACCATAAAGAGCATTGTAACAAAAACCATGTTCGTATGTCTCAGCACACAGGAATGAACGTATCTGTAGCACAGACTCCTGAAAGTGCAATTGCTAGGTGGAAGGATCTAGATATTTGCCATGTGATAGATCCTATTAAACTGCCCTCCAAAGAGTTTGCCCTGATTTCCCACCCCTGAGCTTTGCCTGAATGCTTACCAGCACTGGAACATCTGAAGATACCTATGCATGGTTCATCAAACTGGACCCAAGGGAGACCTCTGTAGTGTGCTCTGTCCAGGGAGCAAGATTTTTCCCCTTTTCCCACCCTCTAATGTGAAGTCATTTTCTTTTTATTCTGTACCCTACAGATAAATTGCGTGACATTCCCTCACCCAGACACCATGCCTGAACAGCAACTGTTAAAGCCAACCGAGTGGAGCTACTGTGACTACTTCTGGGTATGTGCTGCCTCCGTGTCACCCCAACCTTCACTGTGGCCCCCATGATCAAGAGTGCACACCTGGGAGAGCTCTGGAGTCTAGATCAGTCTGAGAGGATCAGCGGGCCTGTTCCCATGTTCCATGTTTCCATGTTCTTGGCAACATGGAAACCCCCACCAGAATGCCCATGACCTGAAGGGTCATTTTCTTTGATGTTCAGCAAAGTCAGAAAAGGGTTGAATTTAACTCAGGTAGAGCGCTTTCTTAGCACACCTGAGGCCCTGGGTTTGATGCCCAGCACTGAAAAAAAAAAAAAAAGACAGACTATAGAGTTAGCTTCAGTAGACAAATTGGGCTCCAGACCTGATGTCAATGACCTTGAACAAGTACCATTTCCAACAAAACAGGGATGGGTTCAAGGATGTTCCGAGAGCCCCAGCTTTAAACATTCTGGGCTTGTAGAAGTTTTGCATATTGCTTGATGGACAGAGTTTCAGTCTTGCAGGATGAAACAGTTCTGTGGGTGGGTGGTGGAGACAGATGCATGACACTGTGACTGTGCTCAGTGCCACTGAACACACACACACACCAAAAAAAAAATGGTGAAAATGAGAAGTTGAATATTATCTGTATTTTGACACAATTAAAATAAATAAAACATTTAGGAAATACATGCAGAGTCCTACACCTCAGGAACTCTTGAGGGCAATCCCAGATATTCGCATTTTTTAAAGTCAGCAATGATTTTCAGAAGTAGATTGCCTCGATGTGGAATCAGAGAGTGGTGATGGTTGTTCCACCTTGCGGTTATATTGAAAACGACTGAATTGTACATCTCCAAAGAGAACTTTTGCAAAGACCCCGAGGAAAAGTAAATGAATAAAATCCTTTCCTTTTTCACCACTGTGCAAAATGGATTACCTATCCTTTTTTTTTTTTTTTTTTTTTTTTTTTTT
>NW_025999896.1:2920105-2926570 GCF_001458135.2 Marmota marmota marmota | reverse complement strand
TTTTTTTTTTTTTTTTTTTTTTTTTTTTTTTAGATTTGCTGAGTACTAGACAAAAGTTCTTTTTAAAAATTTTCTTCCAAATCATTCATACTCAGAAGCTATCCAAAGATTCCTATTGACCACCAGTAGGGAAAGTTCCTATCGCTGCAGCTGTGTGGCTTCAAGAGCAGAGAGATGTGCAGAGGTTAAAACGATATGAAATGGGATCAGGCTTTGGCATCAGACAGATGTGAGGAGATGAACTCAGAAGTGGGGGGGAGCAGGGATCGGTGTGTAAGACTTTATAGGCCCCTGTAAGGGTGATGGGTTTTTTTGCTGTTTGCAGTAGGGAGTTGCTGGAGGGTTCTAAGCAGAGAGGTACACTGTGATCTAGTTTATATGCATCGTGCAGGCAGGAGTGAAGTTAAGAGGTGAGTGGAGATGACTGGGAAGGTTGGTAGCAGTGGCAGAGATGGAGAGACATAGCCACACTTGCAAAGCTCACCCCTAAAAGAGACCACTTGAGGGAGAAGGGTTTGAGCCCTGGGAATGGGTACTGGGGAGCCTAGCCTGGAGCTCAGTGTTGGGGGATTTAGGGAGCTTCAGGAGCTGGAGGGAATGTGTGATCCTGCCTGCTGGTCAGCAGCATCTGAGGGTGTGACACTCAGGGTACTCGGCTTAATTTCAGCTCTCTGGGGACTCTGATGCTTACTCTGGGGGTTCTCTTTCCTGACCATCAAGATATTTTCGTCTTGAATAGAAATTTCTCTTAGGATGGCATCTGGTGCATGCCTGTAATCCCAGTGACTCTGAAGACTGAGGCAGGAGGATCACAAGTTCAAGGCCAGCCTGGCCCTGTCTCAAAATTAAATAGGGCTGGGGATGCAGCTCAGAGGTAGAGCACCTAGGGGTTCCATCCCCAGTACCTCAAAAAAAGGGGAAGGAGGAGGAAATGTCTCTCTGCTAACAGTAGTCATTAAAGCTATTTCTCTGGCTAGTTTTCCCTGGAGCAGCAGATGAGTCTTAGAAGGGAGGCAGATTTGGGCTCAGAATTTTGCTTAATTTTTTCTTTGCTTTTTCGTCAAGAGTGAAGTACACATATCTCCAGTGGAGAAACTTGTAAGCAGCAAGAGAAGCCCCCCTCTGACATGACTCATCCCGTAGGGTGTGATTGATGTCCTGTCATGAGAGGTCTCAACAGCATAGCCAGAGGGACTTGGGTCAGGGAGGCCGAGGAAGGGATCTTGAATTGGGCAGGACCAGAGGCTCCGTAAAGTCATTCATGTGCCTGACCATTGTAAATGGGGTTCTCTACAAGCACAGCAGTGTCTTTCCTGTCCTCTGTCCTAAATGTGTGATCTGAAAGAGATCCTAGAGATGCAGGCTTCTCCGATCGCCAGGGATATGGTGGAGGAGAGGGACACAGCCTAGGATTGGATGAACCTGACCTTTTCATCTTGTGGGAGAGCAGAGATGAGTACCTGGGTCTTTCTAGATGCTGGGGACAATTTTGATATCACAGTGTGCCTCTCTGTGATATCAAAACCCATTTTAATTCCTTCCATTAAGAATCAAAGCATTTAACCTTAGATTCCTGGTAAAGAAAATCTGTAATGCAGGAGGACACCTTTTTTTTTTAAGAGAGAGAGAGAATTTTTAATATTTATTTTTTAGTTTTCGGTGGACACGACATCTTTGTTTGTATGTGGTGCTGAGGATCGAACCCGGGCCGCACTCATGCCAGGCGAGTGCGCTACCACTTGAGCCACATCCACAGCCCCTGGAGGACACCTTTTTAATCCTGGTGACAGCCAGGGGCCTCGAATGTCTCTGTAGTTGGTTCTTGTGGACAGATGACAGGATGCATGATGAGCAGGGAAGAAGTAAAAAGAGATGCCAGGTGGCTGAGGGAGTGCAGATAAAACAGATCATTTCATTTTGAAGTTTTAAGAATATTTGTTTACAAAAATTAATTGGGTCTTAGTTCCCAAGTCATTGTCTCGGCTCTCTCAGGTTCTGACTTTTATTTTAGAGCAACTAATAATCGAGACCATTAATTGAGTCATTACTAGGTGCTCGGCACTGTGCTGGGGTCAGCACTGCCAGGCAAATTGGTGGGTGCTTTCTGGGATCTGTCTTCCCTGAACGCCATTCTCCTGGGCACCCGGTATCACCTGAATGCTTCTTGTGCTTCTTTTTTCCTTCCCAGGCTGATAAGAAGGATCCCCAAGGCAATGGCACGGTGGCTGGGTTCGAACTGCTGCTCCAAAAGCAACTGAAAGGCAAACAAATGCAGAAAGAAATGTCTGAATTCGTCCGAGAGAGGTAAAGACCCTGGATCTCCCACCCAGTTGCAGGGACTGGAGATGGGTCCCACCGTGAACCAGTGGCCTGAGGGGAGTCAAAGAGTACTCAGCACTGCATGACCAGTTTGGGGCTGGTTGGCATGAAGAAGAACATAGGTTGGGGTCCCAGATGCATGGCTTCTGGGGTAGATCTGATCAGCAGATGTGTGGCTTTGGTCTGTGTAGTGTTTCTGAAAATTTGAACCAACATTTAAAAAATACTGGTAGATTTTACATTAAAATCTGGATACCTAGCATCTCTTGAGAAAGCACCGGGTTGATGGGATTGCCTCTTCACCCCTCAGGCAGTAATTGCCTGGAGGTCAGCAGCAGTGCCCTGTGGAATGGGCATGTGTTCCCATTTTGCTGCAGTCTCCCCCACAGACTGTTTCACCCCTTTATCTGGTCCTCCTTTGAAGCACTGTTCCTCACCATAGGAACATACTCATCCAAAAGAGGAGTATTACCTTTCGATTCATCTTCAAACCAAAACTGATCAGGCTAAGGAATGTAGAACCTTCCTCTGCCTTCAGGGGAAGATACCAGTAGTTTGTCTAAAGAACTTGGGAACATTGATGAAGAAATAACAAATTCAATCCAATAGAAATAAGGAAAGCTGCAAAACAAAAGAGAAGTTCCTTCTCCTTCCCCTTGCTCCTCTCTTGAGAGTCTGATAACACACGCTCACATATCTGCACACTTCCTCGTACCCACCATTCACACGGGTGTGCGCACACATAGGCACAATTTTGCAAATAGCATTTCCAAGGCATATTGGAAATATTCATTGCAAATGGCGATATCTTTTAAAAATATTTCTTTTATTATAACAACCGTAATCAGGTAATAATGCTTTGGCATTTTTAAAGCACCCTTCTCCTTAGGAGGCCCATTTTCTATTTGTATAATCAAATCTTTATTTTATGACCCATTAAACTGGTAGGAAATTGGAAGGCTGCATTGCTCAGGAGGGAGAAAACAAAAATATAAAAACAGGCAAATAGAAAAGGGATGTCTAAGCCAAAGTCTGAACGGGCTCGTGGTTTATGCTCATAACAGTGTAATGAGCTCTACCGTTGCAGGTCATTCTGGCCTTCCTAGCTGAAATGCAGATTCCTCTAACTTTCTCAATCCATCTTGTGGGGGGCTACAAAGGATGTACCTTTCAGAGCCAGGAGAGGCCAGAGCTTAGGTGCAGAGGTGGAGTATGCCTGGCTAGGGACCAGGTCCCTGGTTTGCTGTGGCTTCCACTAAAGAAAGCAGGACAGGAGATGGAGGTGATGCAGGCTGGTTTGGGAGGTGAGGCTCAGGAGACAGATGGCAGGTGCACCTTCTCTGCCCTGGCCTGTCCTTGGCACTGTGACATGCTTGGATCTGCTTTCAAGAGGCCTTGGCCACAGTCTGGAGGTCCAGGCTGGCAGTCTGTGTAATCCTGGGAGGGCTGGAGAGGAAGGCAGAGGGAATGGAGAGGGAGCAACAGAATTGAGAGAGAAACCAGGGTTCAGCTCTGGGAGACCGAGAGACTGGCTAGAGGTATAGATGAGATCCAAGCAGAGCAAGAAGGAACAAGAGGATGAGTCCCTGTGCCAAACTGTGTGACCATTATTATGCAAAATGCTGCTGCTGCATGGTCAGCCACCTTCTCTGCACCCAAGTGATCCAGAAATAAAACACTGCAGCCCTTTAGGTTTTCTGTGTACCGCATGACTACCCAGGGGCTCTCTAGGGTCCCATCCCTCTGGCCAGCTCCGGTTGTCATAACATAGCTCTTCTGGTTCCCACAATGGTCCCAGGGAGCGCTGAGGTGGTGAGCAACGCCTTTGACAACACACTTAACACAGACATGCCCGATACACAGAACACTCCCCAGAGAGTCACCTTGCAAGTGTGTGAAGGGCCTACCTGCTGGAAGCCCTGCGCAAGGCAGCTCTCCTCCCCAGGGGAGCAGAATCGGGCTGCGGCCCTGGACATTGACCGGTTTCCATGGAAATACTCATGCCCTTGACAGTGCTTTGCAATTGGAGGCATTGGGTGGGAGAAGGTAGAGATGCTCTATTCTTGCTTCAAAGAGGCTGAGGCCATCTGGGAGGGTCTAAAAATCAGAGTCCAGGCTTGAAGGCAGAAGGAGACACCTGTGGCCATCCATCCCCTGGGGTCTGTGTAAGTAGCATTCATTCAGGTAAGGGCACCTGTGTATCCAGGATTTTGCCCAGAGCTGTGCAAATGATAGTGCTCATCTTCATAAGCCCCAGGAGGCAGGCGGAAATGCCCGCTGTGCAGTTAGAGAGACAGAGGTTCAAACGGTTTCATGCATTTATTCAATAAATATTGAGAGCCACACACTGTCAGAGCTTACGGTCTGTCGTGACCCAGTGGTTCCCTTTACACAGCTGCTACGTGACAAGGAGCAGCTCCGGTCCGCCATCCCGCACTGGTGAGCTAATGTATTGGGTTTTCTCCTTTGGCAGGATAAAGATTGAAGAAGAATATGCAAAGAACCTGGCTAAGCTCTCTCAGAACTCCTTGGCTGCACAGGAGGAAGGGTGAGTTGGGAGGAGATTGATGGGACTGGGGAGGATGAGGGGACCTTGAAGAGCCTTCCTCACCCATCACTGGAACAGTGAGTGAGCTTTGGATGGGGAAGGAAGGTCTCCATAAGCCTGGGTCGAGGGGGGATCCGTGCTCAAGTTGGTGGCTCATAGCTCAAGGTATGTCCTCAGGACTGAAGGTGTGCACCTGTAGCTCAGATGGGGCACCATAACTCAGAGTAGGCACCCATGGCTTAAGATGGGTGCTAATAGCTCAAGGTGGGTACTCAGGTTTTATTGTGGATGCTTATAGTTCAAGGTGTCCACCTGTGGCTTAGGGAGGATGCTCTTAGTTCAAATTGAGCATCCTGAGCCCAACCAAGGTGTGTACCTGTGACTCAAAGTAAGGATGTCCATGTTATGTGTGGGGACGTCTATGTTGTCTTCTCTCTAATGAGCCAGGGCCCTCCTGCCAGGTGCTGGAGCATGTCAGAATCCCCCCTGCCCTCTCCCCTGTAGCTGGGCAACAGCCTTAGATGCCCACCTCCAGATCCCCTTCTTTTGAGGGCAGGGTGGGAGGAAACTGGGCATGAGAGGATTTCATGCCTCGCCCCTTGGAACTCCCTCCTGTGGACCTGAGGCTCAGGCTTTGCTTCCTGCTTCCTCTGCAACCCTCCCAACTTCCATGAGTGGGACCAACGCTCAGCCCAGCCTTCTCTGCTCTGTTAAACAGAGTCTGAGCTCTTGTTCATCACTGGCAACATGCCAAATGACAGTCCCTCTGGACAGCAGACTGGCAGTTCCTCAAAAAGCTAAGCATAGAATCACTCCATCCCCGGCAATTCCATCCTAGGTTCATACCCGAAAGAATTGAAAATTCAAACAGGCGTTTACGGAGAAGCACTGTTCACAATGGCCAAAAGGTAGAAACAACCCAGGGTCCAGCAAGGGATGAATGAGTCCACTAGTTAAATAGCATGCACCATGCCTAGCCATGGATATCCAATGGAGTATTATTCATCCATAAAAAGGAATAGAATTCTAAAACGTGCTACTATGTGGATGAAGCTCAAAAACATTATGCTAAATGATGGGAGCCAGACACATCATGAGGTCCTAGAGCATACGATTCCATTTATACGGAACATCCAGAGTAGACAAATCCATATGGCCAGAAAGCAGATTAGTGGTTACCATGGCACGTGGGGAGCGGGGCACGGGAGAAACTGCTCCATTGGAAGGAATTTGTCTGATGAATCTGCTATAACAAAATATCACAGAACGTGGCTTAAACTTCAGACATTTATTTTGTTACGGTTCTGGAGGCTGAAGTTCAAGATCAAGGTTGCCAGCAGGGCTGGTGTGAGGCAAGGGCTTTCTCTGAGTCAGTCACCTTCTCGATACAGACACAGCCCATCCTGGCGTGTGCTGGGGCCGGGTGGGGGACCTTCCGAGTTTCCTGGAGTCCCATCTAGGAACACTCGTCTTATGGGATCCGGCCCCCACCCGTTAGCCTCATAGAGCCCTTCACTACTTCCCTAAAGGCCCTGTCCCCAAATAGCAGCCTCATCAGGAATTAGGGCTTAGCAAGTGTGTGTGTGGGGTGTCTCTTA
>NW_025999896.1:2910076-2920093 GCF_001458135.2 Marmota marmota marmota | reverse complement strand
GGGGGGGGGGGGGCAAATTCTTCCTCTGTGACTGGTGATGAAAATGTCATTGGTCACACAACATAGGGGACATGCCAAACACCAGATTATTCACATTAAGTGGGTTCGTTTTTTGTTCCATGATTTTTATCTCAATGAAAAATAATAATAATGAAGACTCTCGGGAGGTAAGAGTTGAAGGGGTCCCCAGAGGTCCCCTCTCTGTTCTGACCTTCCTGCACAAGTCTCTCTGAAGTCCTCCTACAAGGGAAGTGAAGCCCCCAGAAGGAAGCCATCCTGTTGAGGGATGGTTGTGGTTGTGGGAGAGCTGTGATCTTCAACAAGTCCAAGTCTGCCTTCGTGGCCTGAAATCCTGCAAGGGGACAGAGTTTGCCAAATCAATGTGGCTTTGATTAAGGCCTCCGCATGGGCTGACTGCACAGCCAAACCACCTCCTGGGAATGGTTTTCACCAACCCGGCCAGCCACACGCCACAGGGTGGCCCCGCAGACCACTGCCTCTCCCACAGACTAAGTGGGGTTCATTATTTCCTGGCCCCTCTGCTCCATGCTGAAGGGGACATACAGGCATCGTAGCCCCTGCTGCCTGGAAAGGGACTTTCCTAAGACTCTCCGTGCCCTGCAACCACTGTGCTGCTTCGGAGTCTTCCGGCTTCCACCTCCCGGGCCTGGGCTGCTGCCAAGGACACTGTGTCCTGCCAGCACACCCAGCATATGCTCCTAAACCACATGCCAGGTCTGCGCCGCCATGCTGCACACACATGAGACAAACACACACATACAAGCACTGGCCCATGCGCCTGTACGGGTGCACATCCCCGTCACTGTTGCACCTGGTAACCCCGTGCACACACTGCCCCCAGCAGGCACACGTGTGCACATGTGAACCCCCTCCACACAGTGTGCAAAATGTTTTTATGCATTTATACACAGATCTGGGTGTTGAACCCAGCCCACCTTGAAAACCCTCCAAGTGCAAAACGAAGCTGAGAAATTGGGTGCCGTCTAGGAAGCTGTGGGGGGTTGGGGCTAGAGAGGCTTGTGCCGCCCGAACGCCGTGTTCAGATTGGCTTTCTGAGGACACGTGCGTGCTGGTGAATAAACAGAATTCAATGTATTCTGCCTTCCGTTTTCCTCTCCTGTGCAGAAAGGAAATGGGATTTGGGTCTCTCCTGGTTGACAGTTGTGACAGGATCACATTGCATTTTTGATTTGGCGTGCCTCAAACCATATTTTGGGACAGAACAACGTCTATCTGTTTTCTTAAATGAGAGAATTTCTGAGTGGGTTTTGTTCTAAAATTTCTAATGATTTTAATTTTGATTGACATATTAAAGGTACATGTTAGCAGAGCTCAGAATGATATTTCCACACACTTGGAAGTGGCTCTGAGGGGCTAGGAGTGCCAGGAAGGGGTCGCCCTGCATGGGGGGTGCATTGGCTCATGATGGGCTCATCTGAATGTTTGGAGTAATGTCCTTCCACTTGCAAATGCCTAGTCTGGAGGTGGGGCCATTGTCCTGGGTGGAGACTTTGCTTGTTCATTTTCTCCCAGTAGCCCTCAGCTAACATTCTCGGGTCACCATACATGTCCCTGGCCAGTCCCTTACCATGCACTCTGCTGACAGCAAATTTCAGCTCTATAGGAAAAACTCTGGACATCTCCCAGGGCCTTTCTGTGGTTCTCATTTGTACCTCTCACCGGCTGCTCTGTGTCAATCAGCTACTCGGGGCAAAAACCACTCACCTCTCTTTAATCATGGTCCCACTGGTCCTAGGACAGCCTGTGTAAGCCACGTGTCACCTTGGCTTTCACTTTAAAGCTAGAATCCGACTTGAGATCATTCGTGTGTATAGCATGAAGGAAGGGTCAAGGTTCCTTTTGTCCCTGTGGATATACAGCTGTCTCTGCACCATCTGTTCAGTTCATCCAAGGGCGCGGGGTGTGGCTCCGTGTGGTGGCGCACTTGGCTAGCCTGCACGTGGCCATGGGTTCCATCCTCAGCACTGAAAGACAGGGGGAAAGTCCATCAGTATGAATCCATTCACGAGGGCACAGCCCTTGTGGCCTGATCAACGTCTCAAAGGTCCCATCTCTAACACTGTCACATGGGGATTAAGTTTGCCTTGCACATTTTGGGGGACACGATGGCTTCTACCCCTCCCTGGCCCTGGACCTCCTGCCCACCTATAGGATCAGATGGGATGCCTAGGCCACCTACGGTGCTGCGCCCCCCACCACCTATGGCCTTGACCAGCTTCCTGGAGCTCAGGCAAAGACAAATGTCCACAGCTGGAATTGTCTCAGACTCACTCCAGTTCTGCTCTGTGGGGCTCCCCAGGGGACCTTTCTCTGCTGCTCAGACTCTTAGATAAAAATCAGTGTCATTTCCCACAAACAACTCCCTCCACCTGAGCGCGTGCTCCCACCACTCTGGACCCTGGCTCAGAGGGATCGTTCTGCTCCGTTGGGTCATTCTTAGCTGCCGCTTGGCTGCTCGGCGGGGAACCCAGAAGTGTCGCAGCGAGCTGTCTTTTAATCGGCTTTTCCCACTCAAGTTGAATGAATTCTCTGGGGGAAGTGGCTTTTTGATAAAATGAAGCCAACTCAACTTTCAGCCTGGATTTACTAGCTGGGTTGAAGAGGTCAGGAGGCAGGGGATCATATGGAATGATCGGTGAGGTTGAGGAGTTCCAGATAATGAAAGCTGTCATATCCCTTTGAAAGTCTCTGGGATCTGGAGATTTCATCTATTGGAAGCATCTCTCTGGAGTGGAGAGGGGATTTCACTAAGAGGACTTGGCCATTCTCTTGTAAGCTATGGGCAGCAGTCGGGCACATAACCCAGAAGCTGTGCCAGAGAGCCACACTCCTGAGCATGTGCGGGCAGGGGGTGGGGTGGCCTTCTCCGCATGTGGCTGTACCTACCATGTCCCTAGACCCAAATGGTCCATCTGTGCCTCTCCTGGAAGCCAAGCAGCTACAGAGTTGCTTGTAAGCATTTTTCATAGTACCTTCCATTCCAGAGGAATTATTCCTTAAAAATGAATCTGTCCACCTTCCTTGAATTACCAGCAGACATTTGTACACCTCACTAGCAATCCAGGGGTGGGGGGGAATGATGGTGATGTCAAGACTTTGGGGACTGTAAGCTAGCTCACCCTGGCTTTGCTAGTTCAATCTGGCCCTCTAGATAGTTTGTGCCTGGCCTCTGCCTCTTCCAGATCCAAAGTTTAGAATGGTGTATACCTTCCCAAGTTGTAAGCTTGAGATCATCTTAGGATGGGCCGAGGCTTCAGACTTGAGGTTGGTACAGCCCTTTCTGGGGTCCCCCAAGTCTAATAATGTCCTACCCATTGCAGCTCCTTGGGAGAAGCTTGGGCCCAGGTGAAGAAGAGTCTGGCAGATGAAGCAGAGGTTCATCTCAAGTTCTCCGCCAAGGTAAGCTCCTCCCTGCAGTTGAGACCTGGGCTGGTCTTACACAGTGATGCCCTGATACATGCTTAGCAACCATCTCACCAGTTTGTAGCGTTTGCCTGATTCCTGTGGTGTAAATCTCAAGCTACCACATTTAAGTCGCTGAAGACAGAGTCGGAAAAGGTGCACACTAGAGTAGGACATCATTAAACAATGTTTTCATGATGCAGACAAGTAACATCAATAATCAGCAATCTCCACCCAGGGCTTGGATAATAAATAGTACAACATGAGTAGGAAATAGTAGTTGCTATTTATGACCTTGGTTCTTAAAATAGTGTTAATTATAAGTTCTCATAATTTCATTTGTAATAATGGTTATGTTTCATGGTCAGCTCAAGAAAAACTCCTGAAAAGTTAATGTTCTGTTCTTGGGAGCTACTTGGTGCTCTCTGTACATCTGTGGGAAACAGAGACACCCTCCAGTTTCTAAAGTAGACCCCAGAGTGATGTCACCTGGTCTCTCTTTGCCAGACTTTCAGAGAAATGGATTGGCATGTTCTATCTCTTCTTGGTGTCTGGAAATACTAGAGTGTGCCCAAGGGAGAAAACTATTTGCTTTTATTTGTTGCTGTAAAATTTCAGAATGGGTAAATGACCTTCCTTTCATTTGGTTCTAAAGACACTAAACACCAGGACTTATTTTTGAGGACAGGGATGTTTCAGTCCCTCTCACTCCACTCTCAGGGATCAGGATGGTACCTAGCCCACAGTAGGTGCTTCACAAATATTTTCTGAAGTCATGAATACATGGAGCCTTCTGAGAGTCTCTCACCCCATCTTTTCAGATCTGTTTGTCTCAAGATTTCTCAGTGACCCTGCCATCTCTACTCCCTGGCTCATACCTCCAACATTCTTCTCTGGCTCTCAGCTACTTTTTAAGTAAAACATAAACTAAGTGTCTCATTGAGATAACTCATACTAAAGTGTGCATGACTGATGGAGATACCCATTAGCATGCCTGCCTTCTAAAGAGAGACCCTCAAGAGGGGCACTATCCTGGTGACTCTGGCTTCCTTCTGTCATCCCACCATCACCAGTCATATATAGCAGCCCAAGGGGACATTCCAGTAGAGGGCTTGAATTCTGTGAGCCCCACACCCTCAATATTTAAATACTTTCCTCCTTATATGTTGGTGACATTCCTCAAAGACGTGGCTCTTCCTGGGGCTCATGTTCAGCACTCACTGGTCCTCTTACCTTGCTAGCTCTGTTCTCACTTAACAGTTGCAATTTTCCGTCCTGGGGACTGAATGACGTGTACTCTTGGAGCACAGGAATATGTCCGTATGCCCAGGTCTCCCCGCTGTAACCCATCATGGTCCTCTGCACACAGAATGAATGACTCTAAGGACTAAGACCATAAGAGCTTTGTAGGAAAGCTGGGCTGGGTTGGCAGCATGTTGCTTCTAAAAGGCGTGAGCGCCCCAGGATTGAGCCGACACCTAGCGAGGCGTGCAAGTTCCCAGCTAATGAAAGCAGAGCTCAGGTTAGGTCAAGCACTTCCTGGGAAGATTGCTCCAAGCTGTGGCAGAGAAGGGAGCTCCATGGGTTGGTGTCTTTGGTGTGCTGTATACAAAACGGTGAGTTTTTTAAGCGGCAGCTCCGACCCCCAAGGTCTCCTTTCTCCTGTCTTGGCCCCTGACCTCCACTGACTGGTGAGATGAATGCTGGGGTGGGGATTGGGGCTGCCACTCTCCTGGCTTGGGGGGTGGGGCCAGGAGCCGGGGCTGTGCATGACTGGGAGCTTCAGTTTGTCTGCTGGATCCCCAGGGTACTGGATATCATCCATCCCTCTCCGTCTTATCGACCACCATGCAAAAGAGCCTCACCACCTCACAACTGAGCAGAGCAGACAGGACTCAGCCCATGGTCACGCCTCCAAGTGGATCTAACTACTAAAGAGGGAGCAAATGGGAAACTAAATCCCCATTTTTGCTTTGAGACACGCTCTCTCTTCAGTAGGGGAGTGGCTTTTAAACAAGACCTTGGGGCTGGGGTGTGGCTCCGTGGCAGAGCTTATGTCCAGCAGCTGGGGAAGGCCCTGGGTTCCTCAAGGAGCCCTCTATCCTCCCCCAGGAGTGCCAGCAACGAGGTGTGAACCATCCCTCCAAACGCTCAGAACATTTTAAGTTGGTTTTCATGAAGCAACACAAATGTCACCATCCAGCTGACCACAGCAATATGACGAATGTTCCGCACAAAACAGACTTTGCCACGAGAGCTTCTGCTACTTCTAGCCCGTCCATCCATTCCGTGTTGGTGGCCTTGGAGCATCAAAGTAGCCTCCTAGTGGTCTCACGGCAATTTCTTGAGAAAGAGGCTCCAAGGATTTGTGTGTCTGCCACGGATAATGTGGCTTCCTATGCGTAAAACCCATTTTCACGTCTGCTCTAAAAGGTGCCTGGAAATTTTGCTCTGAATGGTCTGTGTCGGGGGTAAAAGCTCTTTAAAAAATGCAATTTTGTCAGAGCAATCTTTCCGGCTTCTCTGTCAACCACCTCAGACCATTGCTAATAGCAACAGGTCGCTAAAGAATCGGTATTGCCACTGGCTCCTGTAGAACAAGGGAGAAACGAGAAATTCCTTTTGATGGGAGAAAATCTAATCATGCAGGAGAAGCCTTGCACTCGGCAGCAGATTTCTGGGGACAAGGGAAGCAGGATAATGAGTTTTAGCTCAGAGCTGTCCCTAACAAGCTTTGTGACGTCGGTCAAGTCACTCAGCATCCCTGGGATTTTTTTTCTTCCTGTGCAAAACGAAGAATTTGAGTCAGATCAGCCACTGTGACCCCCAGGAATGCCCTTCACCTGGTTACTGGGTACGCACAGGTCCACATGCAGGTACCCACTCCCATGTCCATTCAGATAGCCACACATGCATGTGGCCAAGATGAATGTTTCCCAGGACTATTAAACCCTTCTACCTATTCTCTTCAATTGTACGAGGTGAAAAGAAGTATCAAAGTCAGCCGAGCTTTGGAGAGGGGAGGAATCTCCTCCGGTGGCCTAGCCCATCCCATAGAGGAGAGGCCAACCCAGGAACTTTCAGGAAAAGCTAAATATGAGTATTAAAAGATACCAAGCCATCTTGTTTAAAGAAAATAAATTATGTCTTTAAAAAGAACTTAGGGGCTGGGGATGTGGCTCAAGCTGTAGTGCGCTCGCCTGGCCCGGGTTCGATCCTCAGCACCACATACAAACAAAGATGTTGTGTCGGCCGAGAACTGAAAAATAAATATTAAAAAAATAAAAAGAACTTAGTATAGATAGAGAGTTGGAGAATCCATGGGTCCTCACTTGCACAGTTGAATCACTTCAGACAACTAGTAGCTTTATTTCCTGTTTGTTGTTTGGAGTTTGGGGAAAGACTTGGCTGCCCTTCCCCAGACCACACAACCTGGGGCTGGACCCGTGAGTCTTCAATGTTAAGGAGCTCCTTCAGGTCACTCCCAGGCACAGGAAAGTCTTGCAGTCACTTGTTTTTCCAAGTCCTCAGAAAGACACCCCAGAGTTTTTGAGTCTACCCTCAGAGACCCCAGTCAGCTGGTTCCATGGCAACTGAGTTATGGACCATCTCCTACTCAGCAAATGCCTGATCTGTGTATGTGATTGTCTCCGTCTGTTTTCTTTGTCTATAACTAAATACCAGAGACTGAGTACATTATGAAGAACAGAGGTTTATTTCGATCAAAGTTCTGGAGGCTGAGAAGCCCAAGATCCAGAGGGCTTTCCTGCTGTGTTGTAACAGTAGAGGGTATCATCCCACAGCAAGACAGAGCAAGCACATGTCTTTTCAGATCTGTCCTTATAAAGCCACCAGGGCCATCCTGACGATCTCACTCATGACCTCATGTATTCCTAAGTACCTCCCAGAAGCCCCCTCCAGATACCATCTTGTGAATTGGAGGATTAAGTTTCCATCATCTGGAATTTGGGGAACACTTTTAAACCAGGGCACTAGGGGAAGAGATTTGTTTCTTCTCATGGGTTCTCAAGTTTGTAGCCTCCTAATAAAATTGCCACCGGGTGGTGATGTTCTCCTGGATGAGGAAAGTTTCAGGGGCTCAAAAGAATAAATAATAGGAGACACAATCAGTATCAGGAGGCACGTGGCACCTGGGTGGCTGGCTCTCTGTTAGTCTTGGAAGGTCATCCAACAGCAAGACTGTCTGCTCACCACCTAGGCTGTCCCTGGCTCTACCAGGGCAGGGCTACCTCGATCCATCTGTTTTCTCATAAATTTCATGCTTGCAACCAAACTTAAGTCAAACGCTCTGAAGATATTCTCAAAAAGGATGGGGTGTAATGTGAAAGAGGGAAGGAAAAAAAGAGAGAAAAAAAGCTTAAAAACTTGATGCTACCTAAGTCATCACAAAGCAGAAAGTGGTTCCCTTTCTTAGGAATAGGAGGGGTGGTCCCCTTCCAGCCATGTGAATTGAGAACAAAACCCTGTGGATACAGTCAGGACAGTCACCCCTGTGAATCACCAGCAGACCTTCAGCAGCTCCCGTTGTGAATTCCTCGAGGTTTGGACCACGTCCAGATCACCTTTATATTCCAGGCACACGGCACCTAGCAGGTGTTCGATGAATAGAAAAGATCTAAGATCACCTAATTGAACGGCACCCCTCACAGTTATTTATTGAGCTGCCTAGCAGTCACTGTGCTAAGTTTTTGGGGACACAGATGGATGACATGGTTTCTGTCCCCAGAAAGCTCCCAGTTTGGAAAGGGACACCCAAGCAAAGCTGTACCAGAGGCTGTGGCACACAAGCAAGCGTGGGACACGGTGCACGTGTGAATTAACTAAGCTACGTCACCGTGTATACTTAGAGTCGGGAAGTTTCTGTCTGTAATGGTGGTGTCCCAGAGGTTGTTACTGTGATGTCATAGCCGTCTTAGTGTAAGTGTACTGTGTGATGGTGAAGGAACAACAGAATCTAACAACGCATCTCAGAGTCTGTCCCCGTCCTTAAGTGACACACCACTTACATACCTATGACATATTTCAAAACCTGTTGTGCATGATCAGTATACACAGTAAAAAAGTAACTTGGAATGAAAAGTTTTTTAAAAAGTAAAGATGTGAAAACTTGGAGGAGGAGGAAGTAGTTAGTTAGTGGGAGAATCTGAAGTTTCCTGTCACCCACTCAGAGCTACACTTCCTGCACCTGGTGAACCGCCACTCACCTCTAGCCTTCCAGTCCCCCCAGGCTGTTGCCCCAGCCCAACTCGTCACCTGCTGGGGAAAGAGGAAGAACGGTCCCCACCAACTGCAGCTAATGCCCTGGGTCCTGAGTGTCCTCTCCACCCTCCTCCACAGCTTCACAGCGAGGTAGAGAAGCCCTTAATGAACTTTCGTGAGAACTTCAAGAAAGACATGAAAAAGTGTGACCACCATATCGCTGACCTCCGCAAGCAGCTCGCCAGCCGCTACGCGTCGGTGGAGAAGGTGAGAAGCCAGGACGCTGGGGTGGGAGTCGGGGGAAGGCAGGGGCTGCTAGAACAGGTTGGGCCAGGAAACCAGCTGTGACTCTGGGTGCCACAACAGGAGCCCTTGTCCCCAGATGAGGGGGGAGGGGAATCCGAGCCTCATGGCCCACCTGCGAACCCCACCCATCCAGAGGGCAGGCAGGAGACACTTCCCTGTGGACCTCAGATGACTGCTCCAAGGGTTAATGGGACACCAAGCCTGATGTGCTGCTATGTGTGGTCCCCGTGTCTGGGACCCTCCTGCAGATTTTCTCCTGGTTGATCATCTGTTTCCAGAGGCCCCATAGCTCATCTTTCTACAGTTAGTCACATCTTGGGCAGGACTGCTGGTGGCAGCCCTGGACTAAGCCCAGGCCCTAGAGAGCAGTCACCCAACACCCAGCCAGCTGTCTCCACTAATGGGCAGAGAGTGAGCCACCACAAGGAACCAGGAGGAGGGCGGGTGGGTGCTATGAGGGGCACAGGGGACTCTGGAATGCCATGCCTGGTGCCACCAGCAGGAATGAGGGGAGCTGGTCTGTGGGCTCCGTCGTCACCAGTTAGCTGGGTAGCAGCACTGGGACTGTCTGGTCCCGTGGGGCCACTGTGGCATCATCCATGCAAACAGAAAATGAAGGACTTGAGCTGAGAAAGGGGTAGCTGGGCCACATGGCTCTGAGCCCCACCACCCGCAGGCTGCAAGCTTCATAACAGCTTCTCTGTTTGATGTCATTGGACCCCAGGCCCGGAAAGCCCTCACTGAGCGGCAGAGAGACCTGGAGATGAAGACCCAGCAGCTGGAGATCAAGCTGAGCAACAAGACAGAGGAGGACATCAAGAAGGCACGGAGAAAGTCCACACAGGCTGGTGAGCCCCTGGGCGGCCCACCCGGGCTGGTCACACTAACTAGCACACAGGAGGGGGCATGCCCAGCACCTCTACCCAGCATCCAGGGATTGGAGGGAAGCAGGCCAGGCTGTTCCCAAGCCATGGGCGGGGGGGGGGGGGGGGGCCGGTGGAGGACTCGATGGTCGTCCCCAGCAATGCCTTTTCTAACCTAGTTAAT
>NW_025999896.1:2907885-2910051 GCF_001458135.2 Marmota marmota marmota | reverse complement strand
GGGGGGGGGGCTGGAGGACTCATGGTCTCCCCAGCAATGCCTTTTTCTAACCTAAGGTCTGCATTTCTGACCAGGAAGTAGATAAATTCTTCCTTGTGCCAAGAGCTCAGGGCCCAGTCCCTGATTAAAGCCCACAGAAGTGCAGATCTTTATTCACCCATATAAGCTGCACCTTCTCCCCAGGGAGTGCTACTCTGAGGGCTGAGGTATAGCAGTGGCCCCTGCTTGCATTTTATTTAAATAACCACCAGATTTCAGGCTCTACCCCTTCCCCCAGTGTGCTGGTGTCTGCTGCCACCTAGTGGTCAAGGTTAGCCAGTACACAAGGAGGAAGGGAAAGGATGATTAGAAAAATGTTTAAAAACTCAATAGCTGTTTCTAAAAGAAATCAAGTTTCATAACAGGCAAGGGCAATGCATATTGCCTCTGGAATTAATCTGTGTGCTGTGAAATTATGGCCTGAATGATCTTTAGGTCACTTTCATCTCAATTTCTGGTGAAGCTGTTACAATTGATTTCATTATGAAATGAAGCAACCACCTTCCAGACATTTTGTAATAAAGTAGGGCAGAAATAACTGGAGCCAAAACTAATGTGGCATAAACATAATATTTAACATACAGATTCTTATAATGCATCACAGTAAATTACTAGAACCAGAAGCATTATTATAAATTTCTAATATATTTATTGGGAATGGAGCCCAGAGAGGAAAAAGTTGTACATAAATTAGTTTAATTTATTAAAAATAAAATTAAATAAATTAAATAAAATTAAAAATAATCAGCATATGAGAGTATAAAAATGTTAGTTGCCAAAAATAACCACCATCAATACTTCAGAGTGCTTTCACTTTTTAAATATTCAACTGTATATAAATTGGATTGTATTATACTCTGTATTCTGAACTGAAGTTAATACATCTTAGAAGTAGCCCATTTCATTTCCTCTAAATCTATTTATGCATCCATCTATGCATTTCAGATTTTTAAACAATTGCCCAATGTCTGACTATATCATTGTATCCAAATTGATTTCATCATTCCCCTAATTGATTTTTTTTATTTGTTTATTTATTTATTTTATATATATATATATGACAGCAGAATGCATTACAATTCATATTACACATACAGAGCACATTTTTTCATATCTCTGGTTGTATATAAAGTGTATTCACTCCAACTCGAGTCTTCATACATGTACTTTGGATAATGTATGTTCATCACATTCCACCATCATTTCTAACCCCCTACCCCCTACTTTCCCCTCCCACCCCTCTGCCCTATCTAGAGTTTGTCTATTCCTCCCATGCTCCCCCTCCCTACCCCACTATGAGTCACCCCTCTTATACCAGAGAAACATTCAGCATTTTGTGGGGGGGGGGGCGGATTGGCTAACTTCACTTAGCATTATCTTCTCCAATGTCATCCATCTACCTGCAAATGCCATGATTTTATTCTCTTTTATTGCTGAGTAATAGTCCATTGTGTATATATGCCACATTCTTTTTATGCATTCATCTATTGAAGGGCATCTAGGTTGGTTCCACAGTTTAGCTGTTGTGAATTGTGATGCTATAAACATGGATGTGGCTGTGACTCTGTAGTATGCTGTTTTTAAGGTCCTTTGGGTATAGACCCAGGAGAGGGCCCTAATTGATTTTTTAGGACTTTTAGATTGTTTCAGAGTGTTTACCAAGCCAGCAATGCTTATCAGAACTGTAAATTTGTTTATGTGTAAGACCAGATCTGCATATAGAGAGAATTTTGATGTTGGGTTGAAGGTTTTTCTTCATTTCAATGAATATTTCCAAATTGCTGACCAGAGAAGGTACTCACCTATAGTATCTCTGAGTACCTATTCCCTAAACCTTTGAGTATTGTATGCTTTGAAATCATTGGTGTGCCGCTGAAAAATGTTTTGCTTATTTTGCTTTTCTCTGATCAGGGTTGAACATTTAAAAATACAAATTATTTCTGACTTACTTTTCTGTGAACTAATTAACTTGTCTCCTCCTTTCTTTTTGAGGTCTTGTTCTTACTACTGATAAGAATTCTCTATAGAGATTAACCCTTTGAATCACAAATATTTGCCCTGGATTCTATTTTTATTTTTTCTTTCTTTCTTTCTTTTCTTTTTTTTTTTTTTTTTTTTTTTTTTTTT
>NW_025999896.1:2890217-2907863 GCF_001458135.2 Marmota marmota marmota | reverse complement strand
TTTTTTTTTTTTTTTTTTTTTTTTTTTTTTTTTTTTTTTTTTTTTTTTTTTTTTTTTTTGTCATTTTTTAAAAAAGTTTGTTTGCCTGGCTTTTTGTTGCTATTTTTGTATATAACATCTTTTCCCGGTGGCATTTAGATTGGGGGGGGGGGCGGGGAATCACCTTCAACCTTCCCAAGATTCTATTTTAATCACCCAAGTTTTCTTGTTCTTATGTGGGGAGAGAGTGTTGAGGTATTTATTTTTGATTTTATCTTTAACAGTGAAATATTCAACCCACCAGACATTTCTTTTTTTCTCTGCCCAGGTCCCTAACCACACCCCACAGCGTCTAATTTGTGTCTTCATTTCTGCTCTTCTCAAGTTATTTCACTATTGAGGGGTTAATTTCATCTTTGAGCCAACAGTTGTCTCAAAGAAAATCTTTACATTTTTCAAGAGCAAGGTCTTTGTTACGCTTACTGCAAACATCTTGATTTACCTATCCTTTATTTCTTTGTTACCCTTATTCTGATTCTTGCAACTACATTGCATTTCCATCAGATGATACAGAATCTTATTTCTGTAGCTTGAAATTATTCTGGGGGTGGGAACGAGGTAGCACAGTGATAAAGGGCATGTGCCCTGTGTAGGAGCCCCAGCACTGCAGAGAGAGAGAGAGAACTACCTTTATTGAATAGTTACTGTGTCTGGCCTCAGGCTACGTTCTGGAAGGTGATGTCACAGTCTCTGTAAGGAGGTATTTTGTGAATGAGAAAACCAATGGGAGCAAGGATGAGCTAGGTGACCGAGGTGGCATTGCAACATCAGAATTCAGTCTTCTCTTATTCCAAAGGCTCTGCTCCTTGCCATTTTGCTAGACAGCCTGCTACTCAGAAATTGCTGCCACACCTTTTTTGCTCCTTTTCCCTTTCCTCCTCTCCCTCATGTTTTGCAAGGCTGCTCGAGGGAGGGCATCCAGATCCTCCTGGGGGCTAAATTTGAATTCTTTATCACCATCGTGGCCACCATAGCTGACGTTAATACTTTGCTATCTTTGCGAATCTCTATTCTCAAAGCATGTATTTGCATAGTTAATACTTTGCATGTATTGGCATAGTTAATGAAGGTACAACTGATATACCCATTTTATAGATGTCTTCATCTTCATTTCTGCTGGGGCACAGGCAGGCTAGTTGACATGTCCAAGGTCACACAGCTAACCCATAGTGAAGCTAGGCTGACATCACAGGCATTCTGATTCCAGAATCCATGTTCTCCACTGGCATTATTCAGAAGGGTCCAATTTCCAGTCCTGCAATGATTAGGAAACTGCATATTAGGAAACTGATTGCAACTACATTGCATTTCCGTCAGATGAAATGCAGATGTGTGCCAGAGCACTTGCTCCTGCAACTATAATTTGTGCAAGCATCACCGTAGGGTCTGCTGAAAATGCAATTTCTGGCCCCATTGATCTTGGACACCTCCTGGGATTCTGCATTTCCCGCCAGCTCCCCGGGGAGAAGGTTACGGATCTGCTGGTCTGTGAACTTTGTTTTACATAGCAAGGTGCCAGGGTGCTAGTACACTGAGTAATGTTTGCAATTACTTCATAGGTTGCTCTTATTCTAAATATAAAATGTTTTAAACATGCATATGGTTAGAGAAAGTGATACACTAGCCATCAAGATTTAATAGTTATATTTGTTCAGATCTCTCTGTTATGAAAGAAAATGCTACAGAAGGAGCTCATTCCCTACTGCTCATCCTATCTCCCCAGGTGGCTACTCTTCTGAAGTTTGTGTGTAGCACTGTGATGCATGTTTTGGTGTTTTTGGTTTTTTGGTTTGGTTTGTGTTTTGCGGTGCTGGGGATCAAACCCAGGGCCTTAGACATAGTAGGCAAGTGCTCTGCCATTGAACTACACGGGGAAGGCAGTGCATTGCGGTGGGATTGTGTTTGGGATAGTGTGTGACAGAGCATGACAGAGGCCACTGGCTCTTCCAGGTGATGACCTCATGCGTTGTGTGGACCTCTACAACCAGGCGCAGTCCAAGTGGTTTGAAGAGATGGTGACCACCACTTTGGTATGTGATCAGAGACACTTGAGCATGCCAGTGACAGGGACTGGCGCTCAGGGAACCCTGGGTGGGTGGTGAGAGACACAGGGTGGGCACGGAGTGGAAGTGACCATAAAGTGGTCACTATTCCAGGGTTGGGAATCAGAACTCAATCTGGACTTGTCTGTGCATTCAGATCCCTAGTGTCTCCTGTTGTATGAAATCAGCCAAAGGCTGGGTGTTGCTGTCACCTCCTTGGGCTGTCTACTGAGGGCTTAGGATCAACCATAAACCTCCCTAATTGAGCAGAGAGTGGCCCTGTTAGTAGAGAGAGACAACTCCCCCACTCCCATCCCACCCACTCACTGGAGATCCTTAGAAGGCATGTGAACAGGTGTGGTAGGAGGAGCCATGCAGGGAAAAGGGGGTACTCTGACCAAGGCGGCGCTGAGGATCGAACCCAGTACCTCACACGTGCTAGGCGAGCACTCTGCCTCTGAGCACAGACTCAGCCCCTGAGTATTTCTTATAAAGGGGCAGCATCTCCGTGTTGGTCAGGACCTGCTGGAGTGAAACAGTGAAGTGTGGCTGGTACTTTGGCCAGAGGGGAGAAGAGACATCATGGCAGCTACTCATCCCTTCATCCTACTGCCCAAAGCCACCTGCCGTCCCTCCTACAGCCCTGACCGGCTGGCTTCCCCAGGTGTCAGCCCACCAGGGCAGATTAAAGGCCTCTCTACCAGTGACCTGTTTTACCCCCTTGTTAATCTCCTAATTAAGTCCCCTGCTTTATCCCCCTTCCCGATTAATCACCTGGACCGTGACCTAGTTACATATAGAGTAACAGTCTGATCCCCTAAATTCCAGAGACACAGAACCATCTAGACACTGAAGGACAAGCCTTTTCCACTCTTCCTTTGATGATGGCTGCTCCACTCCTGCCCCTGCATCTGGTCCCTGTTCTGCCCCATCAGGGTGCTAGGGCTGGGGCTGGGCTTGTAGAATCGGGAGAACACGGTTTAAATCCTGCTCTTCCCATGGTTCTGTATCTCCTGGGGCATGCGGTATTCCCTCTCTAGGTGTCAGTTCCCTTGCTCAGAAATCTCGCAGAATCTTAAAATTGTATCGAGAACAATTACATACTGCATGGAAAGCTTTTTGAACCTTGCTTTTAGGGTAAGCTAGTAGCTGCTCTCATAACCTTCACCTTCACCCTAGAGATGGGCACGTTCCTTATTAGAGCCCAGAAAGTCAAGAGGGGTTGGGGTTCAGCAGCCAGTGACTTATGTGTTGAGGTACATGGTGCCATGGAACCTGCTTGGTGGGAAGGTCCCAAAGTTAGGGGATATTCTCAGAGGTCTCTGGTCTTGTTTTCCTCTGCAGGAGCTGGAGCGGCTGGAGGTGGAGAGGGTGGAGATGATCCGGCAACATCTGTGTCAGTACACACAGCTGCGGCATGAGACAGACATGTTCAACCAAAGCGTGAGTTCCCCACCCTGGGGCAGAGACTGACGAGACCCCTGGGGGTCAGGGGGACAGCCATGGCAGGTTAAGTGGCTGCTGCAAATGAATCATTTCTGAAGCAGACAGTGGGCAGCTGTCCCTGCTTCTGAGTCACGTCTTGGGGTAGATTTATCAGGATTCCTGGATGTCCATGTGATGATCCATCCTGTGCACATGAAGTATGCACAGGTGAGCTGTTTACCCGAAGAGAGAGAAACTCACCATATTTAAAATAGCTAAAGATATCATTGCCTCCCTGGGCAAATTTCTTAACCAAAATGAGATGAAAATACAACTTCTAGAAATAAAGTACCTAATGCTAAAGTTGCATTTGTTCTATTCTCTGGTGGTGGGTATGGAGACGAATGGAGGAAAAGGTCACAGGCTACTGAGCCTCCAAAGCATGCTGCCCTCTCAGCCAGGCCTGGGCTCTGCAGGATACATGGTCAGGACCAGTTCCAGGTGCTGGCTCTCATAACCCTCTGCACACTGTGACCCTCAGATAGGTTTCCCGTGGGGCCCTAGAGCATTCTAAAGACACTGCTCTGAACAGAGCTTGGGCAAGAGCAGCATGGTGCAGAGGAAACATCCCCAACTTGGCCCTCACCTTTGACAGTGTCCCCTCTTTCTCTGTCCCTTGCAGACAGTCGAGCCTGTGGACCAACTGCTTCGAAAAGTGGACCCGGCCAAAGACAGAGAGCTGTGGGTCAGAGAGCACAAAACGGGCAACATTCGCCCCGTGGACATGGAGATCTAGACACGCCTGTGCGGCCCCGGGGGTCCTGCCCCAGGAGAGGGGCTGGGGGTCCCGTGGAGAGGGGGTGGTGGCTCCCGCTGGGTGAAGCTGCCCTCCCACCCACTCTCCTGTCCACTGAGGAGAGAGGAGAGAGCTGGCAATTCCAGAAGGGTGATCTGGGTGGCTCAGCTGGGGAATCCCAAATATTCCCAGGCCAAGAAGACAGACCCCGCCCTTGTCTCCAAGACTGAAGCCCCCCCAAACCCCGTGCCGTGCTTGTTGCTCTGAGAACAAACTGAGGCTGGAACTTTGTGGTCCCTGCTTAGTTCCATAGGGGTGGCCGTCACATACTTTTGCCCTTGGATGCCCCAAAGCCCATCCTTCACCTGGTCCCTTTATCTCCGGGGCTTTGGAAGATCAGGGAAGGGCTGTCTCTGCCTCCAAGCCAATGTCAGGATCAGAATCATGGATAGAAGGCACCGTCAGCTCAGCCTGCACCTAGACTCCTTTACGGCCCTCTCTATTTTTCTCATTGCGTTCTGGGAGCCCAAATCTGGCTTTTCTTGGCCACTTTTCATCCCCGTGGGTCTTGGGAAGGCCTGTTTTCTGCCTTCCCTGACCAACCCTGCCCAGAGAGGTCAGGATGGAACTACCTCATTCGGCAAATTAGCCCCAAGTCAGAGCATTGAATCACGGTTCCCATCAGATCAGGCATCATCTCTGAAGTCTCTGGAAATCCCGATCCCTCCATTCCTCAGCTGCTTTCTCAAGGCAGTCCCCACCCCCACCCTGCCACCCCTGCCCAAAGTTCTCCGCCAGGGAGACCTCCTTCAGCTGTGTGCATGTCCAAAAGCTTTGAGAGATGGAGATGAGCCAGAAACCACATGGGGTCTGTCTCCCATAGTGTCCTGTCCAACACGGGGCTACCCTGAACCCCACTCCCCCAGGCTGCCCACCAAGGGCTTAATAGGGCTAGGTCAGTCCCACATGGGAGACAGGTTAGGGCAAGTCTTTGTCAGACTCCATCTGCTTATGCAAGATAGGGTTTGGACTGCTGTATGAGCATTGCAGACTCTCTCTCCTTGCTATCCAGGTGTGTCCTGCCACCTGGACCTCCAGCTCCTCCGAACTTTCCAGAGCCCTGCACCAAGCCCTCGCTTGGTGCCAGCACCTCCTTTCCCTCTGTCCATCTTCCCTGGAGAAGCCTGAGCCAAGCGTGACTTGGGAAGCTTTTCAGCACTACCCCTGGGTTCAGCCCGCCACTTTCTTTCTCGACTACAGCAAACACCATCTCTCCCCCATCTTAGCCTAGAGAATCAGCCTGAGGGGGCTGGGAGAAAATATTGACCCAGTGAGCAAGGAACAGCTTCTAGCCAGAAACCCCTGCTCTGAGAGGCCACCTTTCTTCATCTTTTCCCTTGATGGCTTTCAGCTTGACCCTTCCATCTCCCATAGGGGCAGAATTCTATGAGCCCAATTCACGGATCTTTCCCTCCGCTTTACATTGCTAATAATGGATGTTAATCTTGAATCTTTCAGCATCTCTTCCATTGAATTAGAATGGCTTTCTCATAGTTTATTTTAGAAAGATGTTCAATATACTAAAGCAAACCAGATCTTGTCACTTTTTTTTTTTTTTTTTTTACTAAAACATCCCAAGCACAAAAGCCAACATGAAGGTGTTCACAAGCATGGAGGGGGCGGGATCTGTCCAGCATAGGATGGAAAACCACTCCTTTTGCATCCGGGCTTGGACCATGACACCAGCTACCAATTTTAGGATATTTCTTGGCTTCTCACTCTAAAAAATGGGTGCTAGCGGTAATTGCTTTGTGGCTTAGTAAACTATAGATGATTTTCAAACATCAAAGCCAACAGCCTGATAATTAACAGATCTTTTGGGTGCAGTGAGGCTCCTTGGCTTTGTCCTCTTATTCTCTCATTTGAGGGTCTTCTGTTTGTTCCTGACGTGAATGAGCTCTCTGCTCCTTCAGGGTAACGCGAGTTGGCCAAGCCTGGGCCAGTCCATTTTCTGAGGTCATCCTTTCCCCTTGTCCCCTGGCCACCTCCTCTTAAGCCTCTTCACATACACCTCTTGTGCCCTCGGATGTTCATTCATTAAACATTTAGTAAAAGCCAAGCAATGTGCGGAGATCTGAAGACAAAATGCTGCTCAGTCATCAGGGAAGCCCTTGAATCTGTTTTATATAGGTTTATCTTTTCCCTAGGGGCCTGGCCTTCAGTAACCTTGACATTCACATAGAAGTACTCTGAAACAGTACCTCTGTTTCAGAGGTACTGTCTTGGTTGGGCTGACATTCACTCGGTTTTTTTAGCAAATGCTTAGAACAAGCCCAACATTGTGCCGAGGAATGAAACAAATTGTGTGGAAGGGTGGACACTATCACTTCTCTGTGTAGACAGGCAGATGTTTAGACCTATCTGGAGAGGAAGAACATGGCACTTGGGTGGACAGCAACACTATCTTGATCACCTGGTCGCCAGACCCTCATAGCCCATTTGTTTTATTGGTTTTTAGTGACTCATTGCTCTGCAAATAGAGAAAGTGAAGGCCAGGGACACCATGACCTGACACAGAATTACAAACAGGGCTGGAGCTGAGTCCAGGCCCAATGTCCCAATTAAAAAGGGACCCCTCCCCCTGCACTGCGAGTAAAATCAGGATCAGGATGAAGTCTAGAAAATCTAAAAGTGCATTTGGAGTCACAAGCACACCATCTGGGTTGTCTTTGTTTTGCGGTGGGGGGATCAGCACCCGGGGCCTCCCACGTGCTGGGTGAGCACTCTGCCATTGAGCCACATCCCCGTCCCTGTGGTCTTACTTGGGCATAAGTCTCGGTACTTAAGGTCGTGGGAGGATTTGGCTGCTTTATTCAGAGTGGGTTTCTGAGAACAGATCAGTCCCGTCCCTGCCCCGCCACCACTGGGGGATTGAGGCACTTCAGTTTGCTCTGAAATCCTGATTTAAAAGAAAAAATATATTTCTAAAATGAATAGGTATTCAAAGTGAATCCGTTGCCATGACAACCTCCAGGAAGAGCCACTTGTTCCCCTTCATTTTTTTTTTTCCCTAGTGCTTTTGAGCAGTTCTGCAATGCACAGGCTATTTGGACCAGGTGGAGGGTGGCCCCAGGCTCTGTCAATGGAACTACCCTGTGCCTCCTCTCAGTGTCACTTGTCAGGGCTGATTAATGACTGAGGCAGACAGACCCTGTACAAATTCATGGCCAGGATTTTGTTTTTATTCCCTTTGGGGGGGAAAAAACAGTCAAATTACTAGATCAGTGGACGGGTGCATAAAGATCTTGGCTGAGCCAAAGTCCCTTCTTGGAAATATAAGCCATAAAATTCAAAGGTTGTCAAAGACCTTCACACCTTCACTTCTTTAGGTGATTTTATTTCCAGCTGTGAAGTAGCCTTGGCAAGGAGAATTTGGCACAGGAATCGAAAGACCTGCTTGTTATTACGTAGGTAGGGGACAGCACTTCCCATGTCCAGTGGGGACCAGATCAGCGGACAACTGGCTGAGCCTGCTACCACTGAATGCCCATAGTCCTTCCCACCTCCACCAAAGCTCGGTGCCACCTCCTGTTTCCAGGAAAATTGAGCTATAATTGACAGAGCAAAATTCACTTTTTTTCTTTAAAGTATACAGTTCTGAGAATTTTTTGACCAAATAACAGTCTTGTACCCAGCGCCCGCAATCAACATAACATTAGCATCACTCCTGAAAGTACTGCATATCCCATTGGGGTCCACTCCTTCCTCCCACCCCTGATCCAACAAACCCTGATGGATGTTCAGACCCTATTATTTTGCCGTTTTCTGAAAGGAAGTAGGATCACATGGACGTAGGTTTGGAATCGCCCATGTGTGCGTGTGTCTCAGGAGCGTGTCCCTTTTCTTTGCCGAGTGGTTTCCCCTACCCAGGTATCCCACACTGCTTCCTTGTTCATAAAGTGAGTCATTTACCCTGGAAGTTCGTGGTCCAAGAGCTTCACCTTGTTTGGATCACTGCTTCCCAGGGCTCCCAAGTCTCCTCCAATGTCGGCTCCACCCATGAGTTACCCACTCACTGACCTTTCTGGTTCATATTTGATTTCTACCAGTGCAGGAAGCAGCCAGGAATTGGAGGGGAAGTGGCAGGCAGGGTCAGTCAGAATCGCCTCCCACCTCTGCTGCATCTCAGATGAAAGATGTGCTCCCTCTTGGTACCCTAGCTTCAGTTCCATGGGTTCCTGCATTTATTGAACATTGAGGCCTCGAGAGGCAAGTGGAAAGAACAGAGCTGAAAGGCCAGGACTGGCCCCAGGGCACATCAGGACCTTTCCCTGGATCTGTTGTCCCACCTGCCAGTGAGCGTACTTGTTTTCGATGATCTCTCAGCCTCCAGCTACTGTGTACCCTCCCCTTCCCTTCTTGTTTCTTGTTCCATGCCCTGTAAACATGATCATGCCGAATCCCAATGTCACCTGCACAGTTGTGCAGAGAGCTGCCTAAACTCCTCACAAGGGGACACTTCCCCATTTAGACTCCAGTGCAGCGAAGAGTTTCATGAGCTAAGAACAGAGTGGTTCCTCCTAGGACTAACCTGCACCCCCCAGAGAAAGTATTAAGTGGCTACCTTCAGGGTCTGTCCCTAGGAGCCAAGACAGGCATGGAAGACAGAGCCACCTCTGTCAAGTCCTTGCTGTTGCTGACGTCTTTCCCAGCTGGTGGTCATATTGAGCCTGCCCTGTGCCTTTGTCCCGATAGGCGGTGGCAGAGATAGGACCAGGCGTGGCCATGGCCAGGCGGTTGGTGACCACACCTCTAAGCAAATCCTTGGTCATGGGCTGCTCAGTGAAAGGTGAGCCCTAGAGGGCAACTGGGAACCTCTCCATCTGAATTGGGGACAGTGTTGGATTCAGGCCAGACAAAGGTCAGGGCTGAGAAGCCAGAACTCAGGGTCCCAAAGTGGGAGCCAAGGCTGCTGAGACCCTCCAGGGTTGGGTTCTGCCTGGAAGGACTCTCCATACCTTCCGCCCAGGAGCTGTGGCTTTCCTGAAGGTGAGGGGCCCACTCCTGGTGCTGCAGGTCAAGGTGGGTCCAGGAGAGGACAAAGACCAATGGAGGCTGGGCATGGCTCTGGAGGACCTGGATCGGACAAGTGTCTTGGGGTGGGGGTGAAGACCTTTGGACTCCCTTGGTGGTGCTTGGGGACATTCATACATGATAAAACATACAATTCCTGTATGTTTTTCAGGGGGATTTCTAGTGGATTGCAATGGTAGAAGGTAAATGGTCAGGACCAATAGTCTCTCTCATGGGGACAGTATGACACGGGGACAGAGAACGAAAGCCTACAGTACTAGAGGAAGAGTCAGGGCTAGCCCTGCCCTGCCACCTCCTTTATCCTGAAGCCTATTCACACCCCCCATCTGGACCTCTGTGTACTCATTTGTCAATGGGGCGCTTCTGTCCCTGCGGCTCCCTCTGCAGAGGGGCGCTCTGGAGTAGCGGATCTCACTCAGCCACGGGGGGCCCAGAGACGGACATTCCAAGGGTCTCCAGCCATCCTGGGAGATGGTCCCCAAATTTGCAACTCTTTCCCCTCCCTTAGGAAGGCGATGACGGGAGGCACGCCCTTCACAGACACGAGCACATCAGCAAACCCTGCGAAAGCGGAATTTTCTAACAAAATAAACTTGCTTGTTTGGTCTGTTTTCTGTAACTTTTGCTAAATACTTTATATACATTTTTTGATGTTAAAAAGCTGTGTCTCCTGCCAGCATTCCTTACCCACCCCCACCCCCACCCCTGTATGAATGTGTTTACTTCCCATTGTATATCCTTCCATCCTCTGGCTGCCTAGATCAGTAAATAAAATTGATGTAATATAATTTATAAGTAACACTGTTGACACTCTGATCCCGATGGAGGCTGTAACGCGCCCCTCTCCAGCCCCTCCCCACCCCACCCCCATAATAGCATTTGTGTGTATTAAAGCTGAAGAATTAAATGTTTAAATTTAAAGTTTAAATTTCGAACGTGTTTGCTATATATAATCGCCCTGCGTTATTATAAAGCCTTTTCAGGAAGTTCAATACCATCTCATTTCCACCGCCCCCCGCCCCTTCAGTTCTGGGTGTACACTTGAGATGCTTAGATTCATCCCATGTAAAATAAACTGTCCAGAGACACTGGGTCCTGCCGGGTGACCCTTCTTCCTCGAGGGCTGCTGCACTCCTCTGTGTGCCTGGCCTCAGCACTCCCCCAGGGCTCTCAGGGTTGGTGATTGTTTGTCTCCTGATGATCTAGCAGGTGGATGAAGGGTACCTGGATGTTGATGCCCGGATGTAGATTACACTGTCAACTCCACCTCCATTCCCCTGTGGGTTTCAGCCAGCTGCCTCCCTTCTGGCTCTGGGGTTGCTGGTTCTTGAATTATTTTTCCCCTCTTCATCCATTCATTTATTCATTCAATAATCATGGAGCATCTGTTATATGCCAGACATTGCTCTGGGCTCTGGGAGCACAGGAGAGCCTTGCTCTCATGCAGCTAATGTGTAGTGGACAGGGACGGACAAAACCCAGAGACCTGGTATCTGTGTTCTCATGTGGGTGCAGAAGATGTTAAATGTGATTGGAAAAAAAAGAACAGGGCAGGGTGAGGGTGGGTACAATGCAATATGAACCAGGAGGGTTGTTGAGAAGGTGGCATTTGATACAAAGCAGGGAGACCCAAGGAGAATCCCGGCAGGTTGCTGGGTGGGTGGGTGGGGGGATTATTCCAGGCAAAGGAAATGACCAGGGTCAATGTGGCCAGCGTGGCTGGTGCAGAGGGAGCGAGAAGAGAGTAGATGAGCTCAGGGAAATGGCGGTGGGATATAACAGGAGCTGTGGGGCTGTGCGGGCTGTCACAGGGCTCTAGGGGACATGGGCAGCCACATGCAAAGCCGGACAGTGGCAGAGGCAGGAAGAACTTTTAGAAGGGACAGGAGATATCCCTTGCAGGGGTGCTCACCATGGGGGTGAGGAAAGTAGTCAGGTCCTAGAGGGAAGGTAGAACCAAGGCAATGTCTTGACAGGTGGGAGAGACGTGGCAGGAAGAGATGTGCTCAGGATGACTCCAAGCCTTGTCATCCCAGCGACCAAAAGGATGGTCAGCGGGGGAGCATTCTTCCCCAATCTGTCTCCCCATTCCTTTTTGCCCTCTCTGTGCAAACGTTCTGAAGTCCCTGATTCCAGGCCAAGGGACAGGACAGTCATCTTGTCCTTAGCTTTACAGGAGGCCAAGGCTGAGCTCCTGCTTCTGAGCGACAGGTCCAGCCTCTGGACAGCACTTGTTCCTTTCGATTCAGGCAAGGTGGCCCAGGGGAGGCACACATTGGAGGTTCTTTGCCTGGAGACAGGGCCTTGTCCCCAATAACAGCAGCCAGGGGTCTTTAGGGTACCGGGAGAGTTTACGGCCTCAGCTCAGACTTAACAAATCCATTCACAATACATCATCTCCAGCAACTTGTTTGGCTAAGGAGCATAAGCTCTCCCTCTGATAGAAGATGTTTATGCAGGTTTTCAAACAAACCTCCAGGTCATGACCCCCTCACTCTGAGCAGCATCAACACAGCTGCCTGCAGCCCCCTCCCTGCCCCCGTCCCCTCCTGTGGGGGCCCCTTCTGGGTACGGAAACCTGAAGAATGTGGACTGTACCAGGATGCTTCCAGCTCCTTCCTCTTTGCCCCTGGAATGGGGACAGGAAGCCTGGGGGCTCGGGCAGACTTCCACTTACCCCAGGGCCATGGAACCTCTTGCCCCAGCTCCTCGTCTGTAGAAATGGAGATTCTGCCTGCCTCAGCCTCCTGGAGAAAGAGGCAGCTGTAGTTTAAAGAGCCCAGAACCAGGAGCTGGCAGATCTGGGCTCTCCAGGTTGCTATTTAGCAACCGTGTGACCCACAATGGAAGACATGCCTTTTGGAGGTTTCTCACCTGCGACAACTGGCCTTGCCTTGTACACAGGTCTGATGGCACCCCGGAGGCTCTTCTGATCACCTCCTACTCGTGGCATAGAACACGGGCCCCAGGCCCCTGGTTTTGCTCCCTTTCCACTCCCCAGGGATGCATCAGGCCACAAGGAATCTCTCCATGTGAACATGATTCCAATGTGCAGCCTGGGGTGGGCAGGTGGGCTGATTGGTTTTCAGGTTTGGTGACTGTCCTGTTTCTAACTACTCTTGAGATCAAATGCCTGCTGTAGTAAAGGTCTAGAAGAGAATCGGCTCTTATTAAGAAATAGCTTTCTCTCCCAAACTTGTAGGAAAAACTGAGTTCACACAAGCACACACTCGCTCCTCACATGAAGATTCCCTGGGAAATACTCTGGAACCACATCAGGAGGTGTGTGCAGGAGGGATGGGTCAGCACTTCCGTGCTTGACCTTCTAGGTTCTTCCTGAGCAATGTCAAGGTGGGGGCTCTGGTTTGGAGAAGTGTCTCTCAAAGGGCCATGTGTTAAGGCTTGGTCCCCAGGCCTTGGCACCCTTGGGAAGTGGTAGGACATTGAGAGAGACCTAGTGGGAGAAAGTTAGATCACTGCGGGTGTGACCTTGAAGGGGATGTTGGGACCATGGCCCCTTTCTGTCTGTCTGTTTCTCTCTCTCTCTCTCTCTCTCTCTCTCTCTCTCTCTAGCTTCTTCCACCATGCCCTTCCACTGTGATGTGTGTCTTGCTACCCAGAGCAATGGTGCCAACTGATCTCGAACTGAAGCCTCCAAAACTATATACCCAAAGGACTTAAAAACAGCATACCACAGGGACACAGTCACATTAATGTTTATAACAGCACAATTCACAATAGCTAAACTGTGGAGCCAACCTAGATGCCCTTCAGTAGATGAATGGATTAAAAAAGTGGCATTTATACACAATGGAATATTACTCAGCATTAAAAGAGAATAAAATCATGGCATTTGCAGGTAAATGGATGGAGTTGGAGAAGATAATGCTAAGTGAAGTTAGCCAATCCCAAAAAAACAAATGCCAAAGGTTTTCTCTGATATAAGGAGGCTGACTCATCGTGGGGTAGGGAGGAGGAGCATGGGAGGAATAGATGAATTCTACATAGGGAAGAGGGGAGGGAGGGAAAGGGAGGAGGCAGGGGATTAGCAAGGATGGTGGAATGTGATGGACATCATTATCCAAAGTGCATGTATGAAGATACGAATTGGGTGTCAACATACTTTATATACAGAGATATGAAAAATTGTGGTATATATGTGTAATAAGAATTGTAATGCAAAAAAACCAAATTACATGTATAAAGACATAAATTGGGGTGAACATACTTTATATTAAAAAATATGAAAAATTGTGCTCTATATGTGTAATAAGAATTGTAATGCATTCTGCTGTCGTGTATTTAAAAAAAAAAAAAAAGAAAACTATGATCCCAAATAAACTTTTCCTCTTCTTACACTGAGTATGTCAGGCATTTTGTCACAGTGACCAAGAGCTAACAGTGGACCTGGCAGGTGGCCTTTCCCAGCAGTGAGGACCCACTTTCCCCTCCAACTCCTGTTAGGTAATAGGGTGCACATCCCACTTACCTGCCTGGAGACTTTGGGACTTCTCCACTAGCAAGGAGGAGACAGCTCTCGCATCCTAGGGGGCAATGCTGGGGTATCACATGTAGAATCCCATATCTGTGGATTTAGGGGGCACCATCCTCCTGGCCTGTGGATGAGTTCCTGTCCACCTTCCCATATACCTCAATGTGTCCCCTCCAATGTTCTCAGCTAAGCCCAAAACACTGCTGACGTACACTCTGGGTGACAAGAACTCAGGGACAAGCATGCACATGAGGGTCCTGTGGTGTCCTGTGCTCACACTGAGCTGCTGCAGTGGCTTGGGTCCTTCCTATGCCAGCTCTGCGCCTCTGGCCACCTCTTCTATTATTCACTGATGTGTACTTTGCCCAGCAGCTCCCAGCGCCATGCTGGGCTGCAAACCAGCAACCTGCAGGCTGAAACTGAACCACCGAAACACTGTGTTTGGCCCACACTGTGATTTCTAAAAAATTTGGATTAATTGCCAACACTTAAAAATGTGGTAATGACATTTAAAAAATCTGATTTATCTCTAATTTAAAAATCTTGCAACACTGGTTAAAAAAAAAGAAAACACTCAAACTTAGTTTTTTACACACTCACAACCCAGGTCATTTCTGTGACCCCGAAATGGGTGGGGATTTCTCCTCACCATCAAGCAAGAGGTCAGTTCCTCAGCAGACACCAGCTGGACACCATCTAATCCAATTCAGCTCGGACACTGTCCATCTGGGGATAATGCCAGGTCCCACAGGGTGAGGGCTCAGTCCCTCAGAAGGCCCCATTTCAGGCACCAGTTTCAGGTTGAGGCCTCTAAAACTTATTGGGGATCCCAGACCCCCTCTTTAGGGTTGATTAATTAGTTGGTGTGGCTCACAGAACTCAGGGAAACACTTTGGTGTACCTGTTTATTGTAAAGGATATATTTCAAGGATCTGTACAAGCAGCCAGAGGAAGAAATACTCAGGGAAAGTTCTGGATAGGCTTACCACAGGAGCTTCCATCTCTGTGGATTTGGGGTACACCATCTCCTGGCACATGGGTGAGTTCTTATCCACCTTCCTGAGTGCCTCTATGTGTCCAGAAGCCCTCTACACCCTGTCCCTTTGGGTTTTTATAGAAATGTCATTATATACGAGGTGGAGAAACTCAGCCAGGCCTGTCCCTCCAGATTCTTCTAGGCTTCTCTGTGCAGCTTCCTTCCTCCCAGGTGTGGGCAGGGCACCTGTGGAAATGGAGGTCTGTGATCTACTATCAAATAAGGTAGGTCAGAGGATCTCTTTATGGCCAGCGCTAAGACAGAAAAGTAGGAGAAGATGGAAGGATATTTTTAGTTTCTATGACCTGCCTTGTAAAAGAGAAAAATCTAGTTTCTACAGCCAAACTTACAGAGAAAAAGGAGCAAGTGAAAGGAGGTCAGGAGAAAAAAAGAGAGAGAGAGAGAGAGAGAGAGAGAGAGAGAGAGAGAGAGATTGATTTTTTTTAAGAGAGAGAGAATCTTTTTTAATATTTATTTTTTAGTTTTCGGCAGACACAACATCTTTGTTTGTACGTGGTGCTGAGGATCGAACCCGGGCCGCACGCACGCCAGGTGAGCGCGCTACCGCTTGAGCCACATCCCTAGCCCTCGAGATTGTTTTTGAGGCCCAAAGCATGCCAACATTGTTCTATTCCTTTAGAAAATAACAAGAGCTTTGGAAAGTATGAGCCAGGAATCATGAACAAAACCCCGCAAAACGCACATCATGATGCCACAACTGGGTCACCATCCCATATGACCACAGTTGAATGGCCACATTCTGTGTGTGACAAAGCCCTCATTCCTGCTATTGTTTCCCTGGTCCCCTGGTTTTGCTCACTCACCACCTGCTGGCAGAGCCTCCCTGTTGCCAGTGTCATTTTTGATCCTGGTTGTTGATAAATAATAACAAAATTCATGCAGATGCTGGCTTCTCAATTTACAGTGGGGTTACATCCAATAAGCCCATTGTAAGTTGAAAATATGATAGATAAAAAAATGCATTTAGCACACTTCCTAAACATCATAACTTAGCCTGGCCTGCCTTAAACCTTCTCAGAACACTTACATTAGCCTATCTTGGGCAAAACCCTCTTCTCTCCCTCCCTCCTATCTCTCTCCTCCTCCCACCCCGACCCCCAGACCTCTGGAGGGGAACTGAACCCAGGGTCTCTTTACCACTGAACCACATCTCCAGTCCTTTTCTCATTTTTCCATTTTGAGACAGAGTCTCATAAGTTGTCCAGTCTGGCCTCGAACTTGCCATCCTCCTGCCTCAGCCTTCTGAGTAGCTGGGATGGCAGGCACGCACCACGGAAGCTGGCTAGTGTTGAATATTTCATGCAATTTATTGAATACTGTATTGAAGGTGGAAGCCCGAATGGCTGTCTGTCTGGGTACACTTCTGCACAAACGTAATGTCAAAAAATTGCAAGTGGAACCATCATTAAGTCAGGGACCTTCCACAGGTGTTCACCACTTGCCATGATAGGGGTTTGATCTCTTTGAAGCGTGACACACTTATTGACTCATTTCAGCCTCATAATGACAATGAGACAGACACAATTGTGCCCATTCACTCAAGAAATATCTCCTGAGGGCCCAAACCTGCTAGGCTCTGTTTTGTCAACGGAGATGCATCAGGAGCAATATGAGATCTCTTCCCTCCACTGGAACTTTCATTCTGGTGGAGGCACAGTGTGGGGTGTGCCAGTGGAGATGGGGCTAGAAATAGAGTGGTTCCTATAGGCCTTGCTGAGAAGGTGACATTTAAGCCAAGATGTGACTCAAGGGTAGGATTAGGAGAGCATCCTAGGCGGAGAGAGGTTAAAAAACATGCCCGAGGTCACACAGCTATTTAAGTAGCAAAGCTGGGATTTAAAGCAGGCTGGCTTCAGCCCCTTTGCTAAACACGACATTATAAGGTGCAGTGCGCGGTGCCCTACCTGCCTCTGCAGGAGTTAGTGCGACAAAAACAAGCAGCTGCCATCAACCCTTCAAGGGCTGGAGTTAGGGTCGGGAGGATCTTTGCCCTCCGATCTTTTCCTTTCAGGAGGCTAAAATGAATGGATGGCCTGCTCTCAGCTCTTTTAATCTCAGGATGGTTTGGGAAACCACTGCCCCCACCCCCAGCCTTGTGTCCCCTCCTCCTTCCTCCAAGGACTGGGAAGAACTCCTAATCCTCCTAATCCCCCAGCATCTCAGTCTCCATCTCACAGTGAACAGAGCCCGGACAACCAGGAGGACAGGCACGTCCCACCCACCTGCCCAGCCGGCGCCCACTCTCCCTCACCCATGGGGAACAGCAAGAGCGGGGCCCTGTCCAAGGAGATCCTGGAGGATCTGCAGCTGAACACCAAGTTCACAGAGGAGGAGCTGTGTGCCTGGTACCAGTCCTTCCTGAAGGAGTGCCCCAGTGGCCGCATCTCCAGGAAGGAGTTCGAGAGCATCTATGGCAAATTCTTCCCCGACGCCGACCCCAAGGCCTATGCCCAGCACGTGTTCCGCAGCTTCGACACCAACAGCGACGGAACCCTGGACTTCAAGGAGTACGTGGTCGCCTTGCACATGACCACTGGGGGCAAGCCCACGCAGAAGCTGGAATGGGCCTTCTCCCTCTACGACGTGGACGGCAATGGGACCATCAGCAAGAGCGAAGTGCTGGAGATTGTCACGGTCGGTCTCTCCCCTTCCCATGGTGATTAGTCCCTGTCACAGCTATTGCTGCTGCAGCTGGCACATA
>NW_025999896.1:2866135-2890212 GCF_001458135.2 Marmota marmota marmota | reverse complement strand
GGGGCAGGTGGCGATCGGGGTGCGATTGGGGAGTGGGGGATCCAGGCCAGCCATTGCCAGAGAAGGGAGGGAAGGGTCTCCACCAGGCTGATGGGAATAGAGGGCTGGACACTTTCCCACAGCTTCAGTTTTCTTTCTAGAAAAATCTGAGCGCTTCCCTTCCAAGCATTCAAGTTGGAATTCTCCCACACCCCTTCTCCCCTCCAGTATTCCTTCCCATTTTCCTCCCCTCCTTCCTTTATCTTCTCTTCCCTTTTCTTCTTTCCTCCCTCCATCCCTTTCTTTCTTCCCCCACCTCCCCTTTCTTTACTAAATCTCATTCAAAAATTTCAGCAGTGCACATTCAGATTCTACAAACGATCAGATTTAAACACATACACCATGTTTCAAATATGAAGTAAAAACAGGTCCCAGTTGGTGGGTTTGAAATCTGGATCCTGCTCCTAGTGTTCATCCTCCCACCCACCGGAGCCTCTGCAGCCCTGAGCCTCAGCTTCTGGCCTGTCCCACGTTCTAGACTTACTGGCAGTATGTACCCTGGGCTCCTCATAGGCTCCTGCCCTCCGCAGATTTCTCAACATGAATTCCCCTCTGTCCATATCGCCCTAGATCAGATCATGTGCTGTGGACATTATAGGTGTCTTGAAAATATGTTTTTTAATCTAATGTATAAGTAATCCATGAAATTTAGAAACATATGCAAAAGAAAATTAACATTGCTTCTAATCCTAACATCCAAAAGAAAACTGCTGTGTAACAGATCACTCTATGCCTTCCCAGTCTTTTATCTGTATCATTTTTGTCTATTTGAGAACTGTAACATACTCACATATGGTTCTTACCACACGTTTTTGGTTACTCTTTTTTTATTAAGAGCATTTTATGTATCACTACACAGTCTTCAAAAACATCTCTCTCTTTTTTTTTTTAACATTCATCTTAGCGTCCTTCTTTTCCTTTTGACTTTTTTTTAATTGGTGCATTCCAGTTCTGCTTAAAAAGTGGAATTCGTTGTGTCGTGTTCATAGACGCACACGGCGGAGTCTGGTTAATTTCCTTCTGCTCTTCCTCCCTTTCCCCATCCCTCCTACCCTTCCTTCTCCTTCCTCTACCCCACTGTTCTCCCTTTTCATAAGACGCCACACCATACTTCATAATTCCTTATTTCTCTCTGATTCCCACGTAGAAGAGAAAACATTCAACTTTGACTCTCTGAGTCCATCTTATTTCACTCAGTTCAGTGTTCTCCTGTTCTGTCCCTTTACCAGCAAATGACATGATTTTTTTCGTTCTTCTTTATGACTGAGTAAAACTCCATTGTGTGTGTGTGTACCACACTTTCTTTCTCCATGTGTCTTTTGATAGATACCGAAGCTGGTTCCATAACTTGGCTGTTGTAGAGTTATACTGCTAAAAACATTGATATGAATGCATTACTATAATATGCTGATTTTAGTTCTTTCAAAAACATTTTAAAAATTATTTTTAGTTGTGGATGGACACAATACCTTTATTTATGTATTTATTTATTTATGGTGCTGAGGGTCGAATCCAGTGCCTCACACAAGTGAAGTGCTCCACCACTAAGTCCCAACCCCCAGCCCTCAAAAACATTTTTTTTAAGAGAGAGAGAGAATTTTAATATTTATTTTTTAGTTTTCGGCGGACATAACATCTTTGTTTGTATGTGGTGCTGAGGATTGAACCCGGGCCACACGCATGCCAGGCGAGTGCGCTACCGCTTGAGCCACATCCCCAGCCCTCAAAAACATTTTTTTAATTGCTGTTGACAATTCCACTTTCTGGTAATGTCTTAAGGTTATTTAAATGTTTCCTATATTTTTGAACATTAAAGTGTTTCATTTTTTCCTATGATATCAGTTAGAGTTCCCTTCCTTTTCTATATTTTTACTTATCCTTTTTTAGTCCCCTGCCCCATTCACTTACTGTATTTCACTGCATAATTGTCACAGGTTTTATGTCTAAATTTTTTGCAAAAAAAAAAAAAAGTGGGGTGTGACTATTATATGAATTCCTTTTTTAAAAAATGTGCCAGTGGGCTGGGGATGTGGCTCAAGCGGTAGCGCGCTCGCCTGGCATGCGTGCGGCCCAGGGTTCTATCCGCAGCACCACATACAAACAAGGATGTTGTGTCCGCCGAAAACTAAAAAATAAATGTTGAAATTCTGAAAAAAAAATGTGCCAGTATTACTTTAGAATCATTTATTACTAAACTCTCTTTGGTGCAAGATGAAGATGCACAGAATATTTATGTGTGTGTGTGTGTGTGTGTGTGTGTTAATGTGGTGGTCATGATTATGTGGTGAAATATGGTGCTTTGTTTTTCTAATTCCGTTCCTGTGAAAAGGGAGAATATTTTTCATACTTGATATCATTTTTTTTTCGAGCATTTGTAATCAGGCTTTTATTTGCAGAATTTTTTCACCCTTATTAGGAGAAACCATAAATAAAATAGCAAAGCATGCAGCTTTTATTTATGGTCACCCTCTGAGCTCAGCTTGGGTCTCCTGCTAAGGGCAGACGTGTGGCAACTGCACTGTCAGATGAGCAATCTCCTCTGGGTTGGCCGAGTGGTCTCTGGGTGGTGTGGGATGAGGACCAAGTAATAAGTTCTAGTCCCAACTCTGACAACAGCCAGCTAAGTGGCCACCAGAAAACCATGTAAACTCCTTGGTCCCAGGGTGAGGATCTAATGCTTTCTGTGGCCTTTTCCAGGGTTCCTTAGGGGCTATCTGTCTCCCCCTGCCCATGTGGGGGGGCACAGAGTGGCCTGCGGGTCACTCCTTCCCACTTGTACATGGGGTCTGTGGCTCAGGACAGACTGGCTTAAACTGGGAGCTACCTGTATTTCTGTCCACTTTGGGGACTCTGAAGGCCACCCTTAGCTACTGGGGTTCATTTCCTTGTTACTCTTTTTTTTAGCCACGGGAAGTTGAAAAAATACTTCTCAAAGCTGTTCCATATTCCAGGCTGATTTCATGGGCAATACTGCCCCCACCTGACCTGCTCTAGGTGACCTCAGGAAGGCTCTGGGGAGAGACATTAGCCTCCCAACCTCTATGCCAACACACCTGCCCAGACCCTGAGCCTGCCCAACTGCCCAAGGACCTTGGTGTCCACTCTGGGTGTCACTGAGCTAGTAGAATCCTAGAAACCTGGAGCTGAAAGCACAAGGTCACTTGTCCCTTTACCTCATCCCATAGTCTCAAGGCCCTTGCTGCTTTGCTCTTTGCTGTGCACCTGGTACCTTGATTAGAGAAGAGGATTAACAAGGTGAGGCAGATCCTTTAGCCCAGAGCTGAGCCTTTTTCTGAATCCCTCTCTGAGGGCAAGAATAAGTGAGGGGCTTCCTGTACCTTGGGAAGACCTTTGTAAAGGTCATCCCTTCCCCTTCCTCAGCCTCACCTGCCTGTGCTCTCCAGCAACAGGGAAACGAGAAGACTCTGAAGTCACACAAAGTTTGCAATTTCTAGAACTAAATCGCCTGGGTTAGAATCTCTGCACTCTGGGGAGACTTTGGACAAGTTGTCTCAGTTTCTTCATCTGTAAAATGAGGACAATAATACCTAATTTGTAAGTCTGCTGTGAGGGTTTGGTGTGAAAATGCTCAGGACAGTAGCACATAAGTGTTCAACCATTGTTAGCCATTATTACCATAAGCCAATCCTGCTAGACTCGGAGGAAGCCATCTAAAACCTGTTGGCTGTGGGGTCTGTGGTAGTGGCTCCCAAACTCCAACTTCAGTGGTCCTATGGGATTATCGCTGCAAAGTTTTTATTTCTCATTTGCATTTTTTTAAAAAATGAAACTATTGTTGCTATATGACTAGAAAATTCAAACAGAAAGATACAAAAGAAGAAGTAAAAGTCTTTTTCACCCCTTCCCCATATTTCCTGTCCCTTAGGAGAATCTCAAACAATGCAGACAACCCCACCCTTCCCCAGGAACTTTGCTTCAGTAGATCAGGTGGGGACCTGGGCATCTGTGTTGCAACCACTGCCTTACAGCCGGTGCCCCAGGCTGCTTGGCACTGAGAAAGGGACATTGTGGTGGAGGTGGCTCAAGGTCCCTAATGTGTTCTCCATGATGGCCGTACCAATCTACATTCCCACCGACAATGTGCAGGGGTTCCCTTTTCTCCACCCTTGCTAACACTTGTTATTTCTTATCTTTTTTATGGTGTCCATCCTAACAGATAGGAAATGACAGTTCACTGTGGTTTTGATATGAAGTTCCATAAGGATTAATGATGTTCAACATCTTTTTGTAAACCTTTTGGCCACTCAATATGTCTTTTTTGGAGAAATGTCTATGTGGGTTCTTTGTCATTCTTTAAATGGAGTTAACTTGTTCTCTTGCTCTTGAGTTGTTGGGGCTCCTTGTATATCTGGGATATTAATCTCTTATCAGATATATGGTTTGCAGATCATTTCTCCTGTTCCATAGGTTACCTTTCCATTTTGTTCATTGTCCCTCTGCCGTGCACAAGTTTTTTAAGCTTGATGTGATCCCACTTGTTCAAACATCATTTTCAAGACCAACATCAGGGAGCTTTTCTCCTATGTTCCCTTTTAGGATTTATAGTTAATGGTTTAGTCCATCTTGAGTAGATCTGTGCGCACGGGGTAAAGCATGGGTGTTCCTAGGGTTGCCAGCCCCTAACGGCTTTCCTAACAACTTCTTTCTCTCCGTCTGGTACAGGCAATTTTCAAAATGATCAGTCCTGAGGATGTAAAGCTCCTTCCAGATGATGAGAACACACCAGAAAAGCGGGCTGAGAAGATCTGGGCGTACTTTGGAAAGAAAGATGATGGTGAATCCCTTTTTTCTTCATTGCATTTGATTTTACAGTCTCAGGCTTTTTCGGGGAGACCCCAAGGAGACCCTCTCTTCTGAGTCACAGCACCCAGGGGGATGCTCATGTTACCATACATGCACCCAGAGCTGTCTGCAGGCGTCTGGGGAGGGGGGGGAATGGCTAGAGGGCTCAGCAGGGACCAGTTCTGCTGCCATCCCAGAGCTGATTTGCCACTTGGGGTTCCCTGGGGGAGAAGGAAAGTCCTAAAACACAGAGCACTGTTGAAGAATAATGGGTTTTTTGTTTGTTTGTTTGTTTGTTTAATAACAAAGTTAACCTACATTTAAGGAAGAGCAACGTGTGAAGGCAGTAAAGCTCATTAGCCGTTGGTATACAAATGTCCAGTTTCTCATTAAATGGAGTCTATTTTTAGACACCTCAGTTTACTTGTTTTTAAAAAGGCTTTCTGCAGAGTTAGAACAAGGGCAAACCACAGCGCAGCCTCGCCTTAAATTAGCCTCAAGTGCCCAAGTCAGTGGAATCTACACTGATCTGAGTTTACTCTGGTAGGTTACTTTGGATGGTTCAAAAAGCACCACTAACATAGGGTTAGATTGCAGTTAGTCTGTCTGGGATGTATTGGGAGGAAGGCCACCGAGCAACAGTGTCCGGAGGAGGCTGGGCAAGCTGCCAGACTGTCGTGCGGATCTGACCCCTGTCAGGGCGAGAGGAGAAGAAGGAAGGGAGGGTGAGTCTAGTCCTCAACAGCAGGAAGATGTTGTCACAGTCAATGGGACATCCCCAATGGGCTGTCTGGTGCCCCTGCCCTGTTCAGTGTTTGACGGGAAGCAGCCCGTGGAAAGTGTGTTGAAGGCGGTGATGGATTCTAGAACTTGGCGACCAGAGCTTTTTGTCCAGGATGCTCATGGCCTTGACTGGAAGAGCTGGTGTCCAGTGAGGGCTGCAAACCACAGGGGTCAGAATGATGAAAATAGGCACCGCGACCCGCAGCCTCACTAAGTGAGGGGAGCTGGCGGATAGGTCTGATGGCTTCCAGAACCTTCCTCATGGGAATAGGGAGCCTATGGGTGTCATGACATCTGATTTGATTTTATTTTCACAGAGAAGCCAACAATCGAGATGCTTAAAATTTGAAGTGTCTCAATTAATAAAACACGGCACGTCTCACACACATCTAAGGGGCCAGCGTTTGGCCCCTTCGGTGACCTCTGGGACATTCTCTAACCAGGGTTCAAGAAGAAAGGCCTGAGCGGGATCTAACCAAGGGCAGCTAGAGATGGTCCAGCTGTACTTACTCAGCTGCAGGCAGTGATGAAGTCCAAGAGTCACTGGGGTGGCAGCCAGGGTGGGGTCAGCTAGTGCCCAGGCACCCATCTCAGGCGCCCACTCTGTGCTCACAGGACCTGAATGTGAGCACTTCCTTAGATTCCGTTCCCAGACACATCACTTACCTCACCCCAGTCCAGCCCTAATGGCACCTCGTCTCCCAGCACCTTTAAACCCCCTGTGTTTAAAACTGACCCAACTGAGCACAGCAGAAGCGGGTGGCATTCCTCCTGCTGGGCCAGGTGGGTGCGTTTTCCCATGGCCCATCTGGAGACGACTCGTCACCACAGTGCCAGACTCTGATGGTGAGAGCTTGGGCTGCCGTGTGCAGCTGGTGGAGCAGTTGGGATTATAAACCCAAACATCACCACCCAGACTCAAGCAGGCTACCATCCTGGATCCTAACCCAAAAGGGATTAAGGCTGCCCCCCAAGGCCCAGGACTTAAGCCAATGCGGAAACAGAATTCAGTCTACGAACGCTTCGTTGAGCACCTACTATGTGCTAGGCACTATGAGCATACAACCAGGAGCGGAAAGGAACATCTGTCTCATTGTACAGTTGTTTTTGCATGAGACTGTCTTTCCCGCCAGACTAGGAGCTTCCTCGGGAGGGACTTTAGCTATCTTCTATGCCACATCCCACCTTCTGCCTCTTGCAATGACCCCAACTCCAAGCACAGGGGCATCTGGTACATAATAAAGAGAAGGGGCTCAGTACCATGCATGTAGCTGAGTCCAGCTAAATTCAGTAGGTATCTAGTAAAAGAACTGGGAAGCTGGGCCAGGCTGGGGGAGCAAGGTTCACCTGCAGTTCTGATCCCAAACGAGGAGGTAAATCAGGCTGGGGGACATGGGGCTGGATGCATGGGAAGGAATCCCAGCCAGGACTCATGGGACAGCCTGTGCACCATGAGAACCAATGAGACCCTCCACAAGCCAGCCTTTCCCTGGCATGTCATGGTCCCTTCGACTCTCACTCCCTGCTCCCTGGGGGGGAAGTGGTTCCTCCACCAAGACTCTAGGCCTGCCCTCCATGTCATTTGGCTTTGCTCAGCTCTGTAGATGTTCTTCCAGAATTTGAGGCATGAGACTTGGGGCAATATTGAACATACACCAATTAACATTAATAGTTATTATTAATAATTATCTAAATATGTAAGAGCCAGCAAGGCAGGGGTACAGCCTCTCAGAAGAGACACATAGCACAAGAATGGTATCTTGGGGTCCTGTGCAATGCCAGACACTGATCTTGTCTCTGGTTCATAGTGAAGTCTGAGGATCTTGGGGAGGAGTTGGGTATCTGGGGTGGGGTTGGGGGGGACCCTTGGAAACATTGAGTATTCAATATGTTCACAACAAATACACACCGACTAGGCATGCTGACTGGATGTCAGCCTCTTTGCAGCTTGAGACAGCCAGTCCTGACTGATACTTTCCCCCCATGAACAGATAAACTTACAGAGCAAGAATTCATTGAGGGAACCATGGCCAACAAGGATATTCTGCGACTGATCCAGTACGAGCCTCAAAAAGTGAAGGAAAAGATAAAGGAGAAGAAACCCTGATGCCAACTGCTATGCTCTTCTCTCCTCACCCACTTCAACACCTGCAGGTGCACGCACACACACACACACACACTCATGCACACGCATGCCCAGGGCCAAGAGAGAGGCCTCTGAACCCCAGCACAGCACCCTATAAACCAAAGCATCTTTAGCAACCCACCAGTTAATTCTTCCTCCTGTTTCTAACATCCCTCCCAAGACACTCCACTCCCCATCACCTCCCCACCAGTCTGTGGCCCTATGATAATCCCAGGATTAGGCCACAGGAGTCCTAAGCCGCAGCCTCACGTAAGCTCCTTTGTGGCTTGCTGAATAAGCAGGTTCAATAAATGCGAGAGGAGCTGAGCACCCAGCTGTCTGGTCTTTCTTGAGTAGGAAAAGGAAATGATCTCTGTCAGCTTGACCGTCGCTGTTCCGCTCTCCCAGAATGTGCCGTCCAAAGGGGATGATGGATCTCGAAGATGCCAGGACCAGAGGCCAAGGTTACCATGGAGACACTCAGAGAGAGCACTAGGGGAGGACCGGGGATGACAGGCCCCGTGAACTGGGGTGGGGATGGGCTGGAGGTGGGGGAAGCTTGTTCCTCTCGGGGTGGGAATGGACATCTTTAGTCCCAGGACTATGATCAGGCTGGGGTGGGGGGCAGCTGGAAGGGGGAGGAGAGGGAGGAAGGGAGAATTGGGAGTGGAGCTGGAAAGGTAGAAGGGCCAGACTTGGGAAGGTCCCCTCCAGCCTTTGGCAGGCACCGCGCATCACAGCGGATGGAGTGGTAGCATTGTGGAGTTTAAAGCCAGAGGGACTGACATTGGCAAGAGCAGCCCTTAGCAGGGTAGACGTTAAGGCAAGAAGGGCAAGACTGGGGACAGCAAAGATGGCAATGATACTTTTGGAATCAACCAGTGGCTGGGACCCAGGGGTGGCATTCAGATGCAGAGGACAGGATTCTTAGGAACACATATAGGAGAGAGCATCCTCCTGACGGGCTGCGGTGCAGGAGGAGGAGAGAGCAGGGATGGCGACCAGGTTGTGACTTGAGACTGCATAAATAGTGATGCCACCTGCTGAGATGGGTCAGGATAATGAGAAATGCAGCTCTGTTTGGGGAGTGGGGAAGGCTGAGCCCTGGACATCCTTGAGGCCTCTCATTTCAGAGGCCAGGAAAGGAGGCCCAGTGAGAGGAAGCAGCTTGCCCAAGTTCAGCCAGCTGGTAAGTAGATGCCAGGCCAGGGCTACCCACCAGCCCACATTTCTCCGTCCAGCTCCAGATCCTGGGACACAGAGGAACTCCGTGAGTGGATTCTCCATGATCACGGGATTCATTGTTTTGAAGGCCCATTTCTTCTTCAGCCTTAAGTTCTAAGATGAGGCTGCTGAAATAATGGGCTCCATGCACTCTTGATCAACCGATCTGGAACATCCTGAGGCTGGGTGGGGTCGGCTGGTGCTGGAAGTGATCCCCCCACCTCTCAAGATTTAGCCACAGCAATGGCCCCATCACCGCCCTCAGAGAGAGATCCTCCTGGTAGAGAGGACGGAGCCTTTCCTGCGAGAGAGGCCTCATGTGAGGATCTCTGAAGGCATGATTTCCTGTGATGCAAGTATCATCCTCTTTATGGTGTAGATGAGGACACTGAGACAGAAAGCCAGAACATGAGTCCCTTTGATGACACCATGGTGCCTCTGGGATTGCACAACATCAGAGAAGGCAGGGGAAGAAGTACCACACAGCACCTGGTCCAGAGGTGCCCAGAGGGGGAGGGTTGTCATGAGAATCACCTATGCAAGAAACTCCCCCAGGTAGACAGACTGGGCCTGCCCAGGGATGGGGAGACCTGGAGTCCAGGCCAGGTGATCTAGGCGTACAACCAGAGACCCTGGTGCCTTCCTCTTGCGCTCTTCCCATCCCCTCCATCAATGAATCTGGTTGGTGGCATATGAGGCCGGGTACTTGTCACTTCTCTCTGAGGTCAAGGTATCATTGCTATTTGAGTCTAAAAGGACAGGCACTTCATAATAAGGTCCTTGTTGTCCTGTAGTTCAGAAAGAGAAATAAGGTGCCACTTGAGCCCCACTACTGGCCAGGGGAGATGCAAAGAGTGATCACTTAATTTAGCACATCTTTGGTTAGGTTAGAGTAAAAGGACTATTTGGACTGAAGCTCTATGAGGATATTCTATGGAAATTAGTATGGAGAACAGGGATCAGTGTAAAGTTCAACTTGGCTGAAAGGAAGAGAAGGAAGAGGAATTAGTGATGAAGTAAGTCATTAAGACTCTTCCAAATGCAAAAGACAGAAGAGACAGTACAAATTATCATGGCACAAATAGAACTGTATTAGCTCTTGGAGTGGAAATTCTAGTAGTAGTTCTAATTTCAGATCTGGTTTGATCCAGGAGCTCCTACAATGTCTCAGGTTTCATTTTTCCATCTCTTGGCTTATGTTTTGATGTCACCACCTCTCAGGCCGATTGTCTCCATGCTGGCAAAATGTTCACCAGCATATCCTAGCCTACTCCCTCTTGGTTCCAATTTCAGCAGACAAGAGACATCTTTTTTTGTTGAGAGCCCCAACCAAAGTCCCAGGATTGCATCACACTGCCTCTGACTGTTTCTCTGCTTGTCTCAGATCCAATACGTGGTGCCTAGAGGGTGGCATTTTCTGCTTGGCCAAGCATACTTTTGTGTGTACCCCTGGAGCTAAAGATGAAGTCAGAGAACTCCAAATCCATTGGCTGAGAGTGAGAGATGTGTGGTTTCCAAGAGGAAAATTGGGATGCTCTAAATAAAATTATAGAAGGTTGTAAAAATAGATGTGCACTCTACAGATGTTGGGGAGATCCTGCTTCCTCATGTGCATGTGAATTGAAGGGCGGAAATGGATTATTATCTTACTGAGAACAATAATAACTGCCCAGGCCCAGACTCCGGACTCCACCTGCTCACAGGATCCCAGCCCCTTGGGCAGTGCTCCCTTTTTATTTGCTTGTTTGTTTCTGGTACCTGGGATTGAACCCAGGGGTACTTCACCACAGAGCCACATCTCCAGCCCTTTTTATTTTTTACTTCGAGACCGGGTCTTGCTAAGTTGCCTAGGGCCTCCCTAAGTTGCTGAGGCTGGTTTTGAACTTGCAATCCTCCTGCCTCATCCTCCTGAGCCTCTGGGATTTCAGGCTTGCACCACCATTCACAAAACCCCTTGGATATTTCTTAACATCTCCAGAATATCTTTACCACAGGTTCACCAACAAGTCCCTCAGTGCCAGGTGCCATTGCTACCCCAGGCACCAGATTTCCCACCACCTGGTGTGCTCAATAGGTGTTCATCTGCCAGGGAGTCTTCTGGGTTACAGTCTGTTGAAAGGGCCCTGTAGAGAATGACATGTGTCATGAAGTGGCTTTGGTCACTAACTCCTAGAAGCAATTCTAGATTTGTCTGCAATTTCTTTTCTCTCACCAGGCTCCAACACTGTTTTTGGAGACAGGAGGTGACAGACACCATGCTGCTGCCCACTCCATCCCTGTTTCTGTCCCTTGGTGGTTATGCAAATCTATCTAGATAAGCCTGCGTCTCAAGCTCTTAGGTTGTAACTGGGAGGATAGATCTTTAAAAAAAAAAAAAAAAAAAACCACAAAATTGGGCCAACCACATCAACGGTGGCTATCTCTTAGAGTTGTGAGAATCAGCTGAGTGTGTGCTTCCAGAAGAAATTCTTGAGTTCTAGATGCAGCACAAGTGGGAGACTTGATATGAGTTAGTTTGGACTTCAGCAAGGGATTGTCAGATTCTGGGGAAGTCTCTTCCTTTCTGCCTCAGCCAGTGTTAAATCTTGGTCATGTATAAAAATCACTCAAGTGGCTTTGACACACAAAGCACAGGCAATGAAAGAAAAAAATCATTGATAAACCTCACCAAAATTTAAAACTTTGGCACATAAAAAAGGACACTCTCAACAAAGCACAAAGACATCCCACAGGATGAGAAAAATATTTCCAAATAATATATCTCATAAGGGATAATATGCAGAATATTTAAAGAACTTCTACAACTCCACAACAAAAGCAAACAATCCAATTTTTTTATATGTGCAAAGATTGGAGTAGATATTTTTCTAAAGAAGACACAAAATTGACCAATAAGCAATCACATGAAAGATGCTCAACATCATTAATCATCGAATAAAGACAAGTCAAAACCATAATGGGATAACATTTCACAGCCGTTACAGGGGCTACAGTTTTTCAAAAATGGAAAATAAATGTCAGTGGGGATGTGGATTGCTGGTGGGAATGTTAAATGGTGCAAGTGATGTGGAAAATCATTTGGCGGCTTTCCACTCTGTTAATCAGCAGCATCAGCATCAGATCTAGAAATTCTACTGCTAGGTATACCCCCAAATTGGAAAGCAGGAACTCAGATATACATCTCTATCAATAGCAGCATTATTCACAATAGCTGGAAGGTGGAATCAACCCAAGTGTGCATCGACAGGGGAATGGATACCCAGCATGTGGTATAGCCATACACTGAAACAGCATTCAGCAATGAAAAGAAACCGAGGACTGACACACGCTACAGTGTGAATGAATCTTGGAAGCCAATTACAGATTGTTTCATGGTTCCAATTATATGATTTATCTAGACTAGGCAAATCCAGACACAGGAAGAAGAAAGTTCTCCAGAGGGAGGGGGAATAGGAAGATGTTTTTTTCATGGGGACAGAGTTTCAGATTGTAAAGGTGAAAAGATTCTGGAGATGGATACTGGGGATGGTTGCCCAACAATGTGAATGTACTGAATACCCTGAGCCCCATGCTTAAAATGGTTAAAATGACAAATTTTATATTTTATATTATCTATATTTTACCATAATAAAAAATCACTTAGAAATTATTATATATCTAATATATATAATAATTTCTAAATTATAATATATCTAATATATATATAATAATTCTAGATTTGAATTGCAGATGAAGGAGGTCCCAGAGGCTGTACTTCCACGTGTGCGTATACACACACACACACACACACACACACGCGCGCCCGCGCTTATGCATATGTGTGTGTGTGTGTGTGTATATATATATATATGTGTGTGTGTGTGTGTGTGTGTGTGTGTGTGTGTGTGTGTGTATCTCGCCAAGGTCAACTTGAACCAATTCAATCCAAGTCTCCAGAGCCAGACCTAGCCATTGGTCTCTTAAAAGTTTCCCAAAGGGGATTGTCCTGCCAGGACTGAGAGCACTAGGCTGGACCTTCCAGTCAACAAGCATACTGAATGACTTTGGGGTGATCTAGAAAGGGGATTTTTCCCTTTTGACCTCTAACCTCCATTTCTGACCCCTCCCCCTCTGCCAACCCCTTTGAGTGTTTCAAATAATGTGCCCTCTGGTCGCCCACTAAATGCCACAGCCTTTCCCCCGCCACTTCTGTTCAGAAACAGGGCACCAAATTCTCCGGGCATTGGGAGAGACTTTCAGCTCCAGTGGGAAACGAATGCAGAAGAGTGGACAAAAATGCAAATCATTTAAATAAACTTGCTTTAATCATTCGCACGCAGAGCAAGAGCAAGCAGTGCGGGTAGACCACGGCATTGTGCAGGGAGGAGCGGAGGACATTTTTACAAAGGCTTTGGAAGAAAAATGCTTCTCCTATTGGTGGCAGGATCTTAAATAATTTACTCCTGGAAGCATTCAATGCTCCCTGAGGAAGTTCCATCCTGTCTCTCTTGACCGGTGTGTGAAGAGCACCTGCTCTGAATGCACTCCAGGCCGGGGACTTGATGGGAATTAGATGGCCCAGAGTTTATCAAAAGCTGATTGGCTAAGGAGCCCAGGCAGGGACATTTACAGAGAAGGGTAAACTATGTGTTTTAATAATTGAACTATGGATAATCTAGACACTGGAAAATAAACCTTTGCTTCATTATGCACTTGCCTAATACCTCCATTTCTGTTCCCATCCTGGAAGCCAGGAATGAGAGCAGTATAAAATTTAAGGGGGCAGCCAAAGTCTCCATAGTCGAGATAAGTCATACTTCAATGCAATCGTTTAAAAATCAAAATTAGTGTTAGAAAGTCCCAGATCAACAAAATATCAACATTTCAGATAAAGTCAAGGTCAGAGCTTACATTCGCAGGAGTTGGATTCCCTTGCCATTTCGGCCCTTGTGCCAATAAAACTTTATTTTTAAAAATGTCCCATGGGCTTTAGTTTGTGGATTTAATTTTCAAATGAAATACTTCATTTAATTTTTAGATTAAATCAGACTGCATTCAAGTATGATTTTTTTCGACTACTGAGTTTTTTAGATGTGAGTAGTTACAATTGCCCTCACCCCGGCCCTGCTGCAAAGGACCCTTGAAAACAGAGTTGCCAGCTAAAAGACAGGATGGACAGTCAGATTCGAATTTCAGATGAAGGAGGTCCCAGGGGCTGTACTTCCACGTGAAGATTATTTGATTGTCTGAAATTCAAATGTAATAGTGTATCATGTATTTTTATTTGTTAAACCCGGCAGCCCCACTTGAGAAGTCTCACCAGGCACCCCCCCCCCACGATGGTGTTCGGTTCTATAGCAACGTGCCCCACCCCCACACACATACTTTATACACACTATGTGAGCGACACTCCTGGACATCAGCCCAATGTGCCCAGAGACTTTTCCTCCCTTGGTCTGCATTCACCATCTGGCATTTTCATTTCAGACACTGAGCCTGACCTCAACTTCCTGTCTCTCCTGGCCCCCCATAGGACAGGTTCCACAGTGACAGCCAATGCAGAGCCCTGGGCCTCTCAGCTCTCTGTGTCACTCACCACATATCCAAGATTCAACTAGTCCTTTTGCTTTACCTGGGTCCCCTCTGACTTTCGGCATCCATCTGGGGAGGAGAATCCTTATCAGTAGGGACTGGGGTCAGGAAGAATAGCAATAAGCCCCCCAGAGCAGGAGGCCGCCACTAAGGCATCCATTGGCAAAGCAAATGTGGAAAGGCATTTCCAGCCCCAATGTAGAGCACGTCAGAAAACCAGGTGGAGCCAGAAAGGACGGAAGAAAACCAGGGGAGATATTCAGAAGGTCCCTGGGAACTGGGGTCCATTGTCTGAGGAGAGCTGGGATTGTAACAGCTCCAGTGGAACTTGTGCTGACCTCAGAGGGAGAAGTGAGAGAGAAATTGGGAGACAAGACTCTACAGACGAGAAAGAGGAAAGAATCAAGGAGGAAGTGAAGTCCGGGGGCCAACATGGGCTCATACCAAGGAGGGCAGGTGCATCCCAGCTGAACTGTGGATGCAGAACGCCTCACTTCACCCTGCTGGGGGCCATGCCTGGGGTCTTCTGGCGCTCTCTCCCCCTGCCCAGTATTTTCCCAGAGTGAACTTGCATCTGAATTGGCTGGGATGCTTGCTAGTTCCATTCCTGACTATCCTCACGCTTTTAGAATCTCAGTGATGAGCCTAGGATTCAGCATTTTAAAAGCTTCCTGGCGTGGGGGGCGGGGTTCCTATGTGCCCTAAAACCAATCTCAGATGAAAATCAAGTGCTGGGAGGAGAAAAGGAAGAGATATTGACTAGACTCTTTTTTTAAACAAGAGAATTCTCTTCTCTTCATCCTGGGGTTCTTCTGTTCACTTGAATTCTGGGCCAAGCCCCAGGGACTGGTGGTCATTCTGGGAAATACACCAGTGGGGATAACTAGGGTGACAAGGACAGGCAGAAGCTCTCTGAGCATTACACAGCTTCATGTATGCAAAGTTTGAAGAACCTGAAGACTGACTTCATGCCTGAGTGGGCATAGTGTACAGGTAAAGAATGATCTGCTCCATCCTGCCTCATCCTCAGCTCTCTTGGGAGTCCCCAGATTGCAGATCTGGGGTCCACGGTGCTAGATCTCACTCTCTTCCAGAATCTCCTCCATGGTGTTGGCCAGGGTGAAGTCCCCCTCACTGCTCTCCGACAGGCTGCTGCCACGGGGCCAGGCTGTGTGGCCCCGGTGAGGATGGGCACCCAGCTCCCCCCGGCCCTGTGTGGCCAGGTGTGAGCCGTCAGGAGAGGTCTTCAGCTTCCGAAGCGTCTCGGCACCATCTCCATCTGAGAGATTCTTGGGACATTTCCCCAGGAACCGGAAGTTCTTCCCCAGGACCCAGGCTCCACAGCCTGAGTGGTTGTCGAGCAAGAAGCGGGCCCAGAACTTCCGCAGTTCAGCCTTCACCTGTCAGGTGAGACAAAGGTAAGGTTGTAGTCTTGGGATCATTTACTCATGTGTCCGTTCAGGAAAAAAAAAAAAATATTATTGAATAGCTACTCCATGCTACCCTTGGGAAATTTACCTTCTACCTGATGAAGAAACAAGACTCATAAACATAGCAGATGACAAATTCTATGAGACTATAATAGGACAACGTGGTAAGGAGTGTTAAATGAAGACGACAGGAGACCATGGTTTTGCCCTGGACCCCAACAGACTAGACTAAAAATCAAGATGGAGTCACCCGTGCTGAAGTTCCACCTCACCAAACCAAGACTTATGGGCCCTTCAGGGGAGAGAGATTACAGTCCAGCTTTCCAAACAGACCAGGTTCAATGGGTCTGTTTGACAAAGTTCTCTCTGCCTTAACCCTTGCACAAAAAGTCAACCTGAGGAAATCTGATGTTAACCAGTTGTTTTTATACCGGCCTGTCTACTCCTTAGAAGGAAAGTAACTTATGAAGACTGCTTTCATCTGCCTTCCCCCATAAAACTAATGCCCTCTGCTCAGACCACTGACACACTTATTCTATTTTATTGAATGAAATATTGGCCCCCGTTTAGAATTGCAAATTAAGCCAAGTGAGGTCTTTAAACTAAATTGTTGCAATTTTTTGTCATTTGACAGGAGATTAAGAGCTTGAGATGTGGTGTTCAGAAGGGACTCTGTGTGGTGGCGTTTGAGCTGAACCTGCCTGAGGAACAAGGAGCCCTTGCATGAAGCTATGGAAACAGCAGCCCTGAGCGACACAGAGGAGGGCCTCTGTTCTGGAGAGCTTACACTCTAGATGGAGGAGACGAAAACTCACATTTAAACCTGCAGCGGAGGGAGGGGGGAAATACAAGGAGGCTTGAAATTTTACCAACTCCAAAACCAAATGAAAACCCCTGTTCTGCCCCTTCACCCTTCAAGCCTTTCTCCAGGTGCTACAGTTTGATCTTGAATGTTCCCCAAAGGCTCATGTGTAGAAGGTTTGGTCTCCAGCTTGCGGTGCTGTTGTGAACATGGTGACAATGTCAAAAGATAGGGCCTGGTGGGAGGAAGTTGGTTCACTGGTGGAAGACCCCTGGAGAGGACCCCAACCTTCCTTTCCCTTGCTCTCTCTCTGCTTCCTGAGCACCATGAAATCAGCAGCTCATTCCACCATGTACTCCTAGTATGATGTGCTGCCTTGTCTCAGGCCCAAAGGCAAAGGGACTTGGCAACTATGGACTGAAACCTCTGCAACCATGAGCCAAAGTAAACCTTTCCTTATTGTTAAGTTGATTGTCTCAGGTATTAGTTATAGTAACAGTAAGCTGCCCAGCACCAGGGAAACAGAAAAACTGGTTGGGGTCATGCAATCATATGAATAAAAAGTATAGTTCCCAGGTATTGAGCCTTTACTATCTGCTCAGCATGCCTGGGACATCACTATAAGGTAAGGACAGTTGTTGTTTCCATTTTACAGATGAGGAAACTGAGGCTAAGATGTAGTGACCTGTCTAATTCACAGAGCTCCTAAGTGGGTAAACCAAGGCTTGGATCCAGATTTTTGGATTCATGCTTATTTTTTTCATCATACTTTCACCCTAGCACAATTCCAGTAGGGCCAAGACTGGGTTCTGAGCTTTCACACACCCATCATGACACCTTTTCCCATTTGTCTAAAGTGTCTTCTGTTCTCTCTCCTGGATGCTCACAGTACATGCTAGTCACTGTTACCCCATCACATACAGAGAAACCTCTGAGGACAGTAGGATTTCAGTCCCAGCCTCACCAGATATTGGGATGGCAACATGGAAAACATACCTCTCCATTGACAAAGCCGTACTGCAAGGCCACGAGGAACCCCTGGAATAAAAGGAAGATGTGATGTGAACTTTGGGTAGATATGACTGAGAATTACAAGCAAAGTCCAAGACACCCCCAAAGAGGCATGCAACTACACTAACTAGAGTTAGTCATACTGGTGATGCTAACTTGGATTCTAAGGCATCTCCTCTAACTTTGGCATCTAACCACCCATACCAGCCTAGCTTTGGAGGTCATGAGTATTCGTAGGTCAAAGATGATTAAATCCCCATAAAGCATTCAATTATATGAATACTAGGCAGGCCACAATCCCATTTCTACTAGACCATGGTGGTCACTGCCTAATTTATTTTGCCTGACTTGCATTCTTTCCTTTTGGAATCTGACACTCTCCTATTCCTCAGGCCTTTGGCACGACTGTCAATCACATGGTTTCCACATTGTGGGATGGCTGTCATCTCAATAAGTGGCCCAAATTGGCCTGTGACCCAAGCAAGGTCAATCAGAGTTCTTTTCACTGGGAAAGGGGAGAGAGAGTCTAGAACTCTCTTCTCTTCATTTTCCATCTTGATAGACAATGTAAACCCAGAGATACTGTTAGAATCTTCCCAGCTCTGTGGAGAGAGCCCATCTAAGCATGAAACCAAGACAGACAAAAGCAGAGACCAGAGAGATGGTGAGAGTCTTATTTCTGATATTGCTTGGGAAACTGGATCCAGATGTCTGGTCCTAAATTTTTCATTTATCTAACATAACAAATATGCTTTTCTCTCCTCAAAATATTTCTTTCAGCCACATGGGCTTTCTAGATTCTTGGAGCTTGTCAAATTCATATACTAACTATCTATTGCTGTATAACATAGTGGATCAAAACAACAAAGATGTATCTTTTCATACACACTCTACAGCCAAGAATCTGGTGGTGGGTTAGCTGAGTGTCCTGGCTCAGGGTCACTCTTAAGTTTCAGTCAAGATGCTGGTTGGAACTTCAGTCATCTGAAGACTTGGATGGCTGCCAGAGTGGCTCACATACTGACAAGTTGCTTGCTGCTTTTTTTGATTGTAAAATTGTAGATTGTAATTGCACTCGGGATCATTATTTTTAAAACTGATGCACTTGGGCTGGGGATGTGGCTCAAGCTGTAATGCGCTTGCCTGGCATGCACGGTTCGAGCCTCAGCACCACATAAAAATAAAAGATGTGTGTTCACTGAAAACTGAAAAATAAATTTAAAAAATTCTCTCTCTCTCTTTAAAAAAAACTGATGCACATATGTATCAATTAGAAATATTCTCAGTTGCAAGGTTAAACATAATCATGATCACAGAAACAAAGAGGTAGAATTTTTTTCTCACACATAATAATAATGATTAATTCATTTATTAATATCCAAACAAACTTAAAGAATATGTTCCACTCCTCTGGACTTTGGAATCAGAAATATTTACATTCAGATTCCTATTCCCCACTCAGCTGGATGACGGTGGGTAAGGTGGATGTGCTTGTCAGTAGGAGGCTTCAGTCTCTCTCCACAAAGCTGCTTGAGTATCCTCCTAACATGGCAGCTGCTTGAGTATCCTCCTGACATGGCAGCTGCTTGAGTATCCTCCTGACATGGCAGCTGCTTTCTCCCAGATGGAGTGATCCAAGAGAACAAAGCAGAAACTGCAACCCATTTTATGATCTAATCTTAGAAGTCACACATCATCATGTCCACAATATCCTAATGTCACATAGGTCAACTCTTTGCAATATGGAAAGAGACTTAAAAAAGGGCATGGAGAGCCATTGAAGGATATTTGGGGGCTGGCTACCACAGTTCACTTCTTCTCAAAGCCCTTCACACTTCCTGTTTTCTGGATGATTCTCCCTCAAACTTCTGCCTAACTATCTGCTTAAAGTCAGATCTTAGCTCAAATATCACCAAAAAGAGGCCTTTCCAGGTTACCCAAGTCACTATCACAGTGGTCTATTTTATTCATTCTTAATACCAAGATTATATTGTAATTTATCTGATCGGTTATTATCCATCCCTCTCTGCTTCACTTGCAGTCAGAGTAGCATCCTTATCTTGGATTTTCACTACCACACCCCAAGCACCTGAAACAATGCCTGGCGTTTAATAGGAACACACACACACACACACACACAAAATATTTGTTGAATGAAAGAGTGAGTGAATGAATGAATGAATGATCCATGACTCAATTAAGAGTTTTGCCTTATACAATATCAAACCAATTCTGAAACGTGGAAAGATGGTTTCTTCTTTATTCTCCTCTTAGTTATTTAGAATTGTAGTCCCAAGGATTATAATGAAAAGACTATATATAGATTGTCAAGTAATGGTATTTTCATTTACAAAACATTTGTCTTGGGGAAGTTTCAATAAGAGGATAATCTCTTGAATTTGGAAAATATTTCTGGGTTCACCCTATAACTGCCAAAAGTCTGGAATCAAAGATTCTTTAGTTAATGTTTATTTCTGTTGATTCTGCAGACTTTGACACTTCCTGATTTTTTGAACAGCCATCTGTGAGAACCTACATACCCTGACTTTTCTTAATTGACATGAAGGCCTGTGGAATTTGGGCTAAGTGCCTGATATATTTAAGCTGGATTTATGTTTGGCACCCAAGTACTTGAATCTTTGTGGGAAGAATCTCACAAAATGCCAGAACTTGGCAGGAAAGGACACATCTCCAACTAAAAGGTGAAGGTCTTGAAGACAGGATGACTCCTTTTATATCTCTTGATCATAATTAAGTTATTATCAAGGTTTTTCTGCTCTTCCTTGTGTAAGCCTTTTTCAGTACATCCCTTTTGCAACCTGGTCAGGGATCTCCATGTTGGTCGTCACAATATCAGTAAAATGCTCAGATTCTGCCTACCCAAGTGGAATTTTCCTTCTCTTATGTCCCTAGATATTTCATGACTAGAGCTCCTACATGGGAACATGGTGGTACTAATTAATCGTTTCCACACATACAATCACATCAGAGGTTTACAGACACCCTGCTTGGTTGGCAGGACAGGTGATACTCACCTCTGGGCACATGATATAAGAAAAACTGGATTTCAACGTGCCAGAATTCTTTTTTTTGTGGGGGAGGGGTGCTTACCAGGGATTGAACTCAAGGCCACTCAATCACTGAGCCACATCCCCAGCCCTATTTTGTATTTTATTTAGAGACAGGGTCTCACTGAGTTGCTTAGCAACTTGCCTTTGGCTGAGGCTGGCTTTGAACTCATGATCCTCCTGTCTCAGCCTCCCAAGCTGCTGGGATTACAGGTGTGTGCCACGGTGCCTGGCGCCAGAATTCTTATAAACAACAGGACAGTTGTTAACAGGATTCCCGTGACAAATGTGTCTTTTCATTTCCTCGGGTTCTTTCTTCATTGTCTTAGGACCATGCTGGAGTATGATTCTCATTCTAGGTAAAGTGACTGCAAAGCCAATAGGTCCCATAGATCACGTGGTTTTTACTTCGTGTATCACCAGGGCTTGGCCATCTCTCCTTAGGTCCAGTGATAGCACAAGACTGGTGAAACTATTATGGTTTGGATACGAGGTGTCCCCTCAAAAGCTCTTGTGTTAACGCAGGAATGTTCTGAGGTGAAATTATTAGAATGTGCAAGTTGTAACCTAATCAGTTCGTCCTGGTTTAAATGGACAGACTGGGGGTAACTGTAGGCAGGTGGGGTGTGGCTGGAGGAGATGAATCACAGGTACATGACTTGGAAGATTGTCTCTTCCCTACAGCCCCTTCCCCTTTCTCCCTCTGCTCCCTGGCTGCCATAAATGGAGTAGGGCTCCTCTATCATGCCTATCCGCCAGGATGTTCTGCCTCATCTTGAGCTCAGAGCAATGGAGTCATTTGTCTATGGACAGAAACCTCTGAAACTGTGACCCCCCAAGTAAACTTTTCCTCCTGAGTTGTCAGGTATTTTGATCACAGTGCTGAAAAACTGACTAAAATAATTCCTTCTTCCGCCATCTTGGATCTGAAAGTCCACCTTTCTAGTGAAATTTCCATGCCAGTCATTGCAGTTTTTAACTCCAGAACTCCAGCAGTAAACCTTTGGAAGAGTGAAGAACCCTCCAAAGCAGTAAGAAAAGGAAGCTCTTAGGGCTAATGCCTGTTCTTGCTGATTCCCAGGGTAGAGTCACTAAGATATAACCCACCAAATGGGCCCCCACCTGGATGCCTACCTATGATTTCACTGTACCTGGTAGAATGGAGGGGGATAGGGCCAGGGTGTTCAGAAGGTGAAAGACCTTTGCCCACACAGAAGCCCTCAAGGTGTGTTTTCTGGCTCAGTCCTTATACGAAACACCCTGCAGAATCACTCTGATTCCTCAAATTCCACACAATCATTAAAACTATTAAATTATTCTTTCTTTAAACCATACAGTTTGGGGTGGTTCATTACATAGCAACAGATGACCAAACATCCCTTAAATCCAAGGAATGTGATAGGCTAGGTTTCTTTCTTAGAAATCTGTCCAACATAACTCCACATGAATTTTCTGGTCCTCAACTAGCCTTAGATGTGTGAGATCAGTTGATTAAGGGCTCACATTGATTGATCATGTCCTGGGGCTGGGGCCAGGGGAGGGCTGGGATGAGAGGCCACCAAATACTACTGATATATAACAGCTGCAGGATTTGCCTTTTTCCCCTCCTAATTTGGGATTAACTTTTAAAGAAGATTAAGGCCAAGCAACACAGGAAACTCAAATTACTAAATCTTAGCTTTTGAAATCCCCCAAAAGATTGAAATAAATTAAACATGTTTTCATAATGAAAAAAAAATAAAATAAAAATGTTGCTTAGTCTCAGTTCAAAGCTACAAACAAGAATTCAGCTCCAATGGGAGGGGAAAATAAAAACTTGTCCAACTGCCCAGACCACATCTCAGGCTCTGTCCCTCAGTCTTTGGTGAGCCAAGCACATTTTCTCTGCTCTGTGCATAGAATCTCAGCATCTGACTCTGTCTGGTGGCAAAGGCTTTAGGAATCTGGTCTAAGGAAATTGATGGGTCCTGGTGAGGATCCGCACAGGGCACCTAAGAGGCATTACAGTATGGTGCTCATAGGCAGCATCTTAATTAACCTCTGGTTAAAAATCTCATCTTTGCCATGTGTTCTCTGAGCCTCGGTTCTTTTTTCTTTAAATGCATATAATAACTTCTTCAAAGATACATTATGAAGATCAAGATAGAAAGTTTCATATTAAACAGATATTTTGTAACATACAATTTTAATCCCTTTGCTGGTATTTTTACTACATTTTTGGACTTATTTTCCTAGTGTTTATTCCAAGGATTATAAAAATAAATTTCAACTTATTACAATCTATTTCACATTAACATCGACTTCATTCTAGTCAAATATAAAAATTTTCTTCAAAGTAGCTCCATTTATTCATTCCTCTCTAGTGTTATTCTTCTCATTTATACTAGATCTTAATGTGTTATCAACTAAATAACATGATTTACAATTGTTATTGTATATAATCTTATGTATTTTAAATCAGTTAAGAAAAATAACTATAAACTATGTAGTCTTTCATATTTTCCTCCGTATTTACCTTTTCCAGTATTTTTTTTCTTCATAAGAATTTGAGGGCTGGGGATGTGGCTCAAGTGGTAGCGCGCTCGCCTGGCATGCGTGCGGCCTGGGTTCGATCCTCAGCACCACATACAAACAAAGATGTTGTGTCCGCCGAAAACTAAAAAATAAATATTAAAAAATTCTCTCTCTCTCTCTCTCTCTCTCTCTTAAAAAAAAAGAATTTGAGTTACTATATATTGTTATTTCCTTCCATTTTCAAAGGAAGAACTTCCTTTGAAACTTGTAGTAGTGTTCGCCAACGTTCTCTCAGTCTTTGTTTATCTGGAAATGTTTTTATTTCACCTCCATCTTGAAACACAGTCTTGCTGGTCACAGAATTCTTGATTGACAAGTTTTGTTTTCCTTTCCGCATTTTCAGTGTATCTTTCCACTGCCTTCCTGCCTTGTTCTGTTGATGGTTTTGTTGGTTCTATTATGTAATGGGCCATTATTCTCCATCACCTTCAAGATTTTCTCTTTGTGTTTGGGTTTCCATGGTTTGACTGTAACATTTCCAGGGGCAAATCTCTTTGTCTTATGTTAGTTGGAGATCATTTAACTTCCTGGACTTACAGATTAATATTTTTCCATCAAATTTGGGAATTTTTCATTTATTATGTCTCCAATATTTTTTTACCCCTTTCTATTTTTCTTGTCCTTCTAGAACTCTGATATATATATAT
>NW_025999896.1:2864012-2866012 GCF_001458135.2 Marmota marmota marmota | reverse complement strand
TATATATATATATATATATATATATATATATATATATATATATATATATATATATATATATAATGCTTGATCACATTCCATAAGTCTCCAAGGTAGTATTTTTTTTTAATATTTTTTTTAGTTGTAGGAGGACACAATGTTTTTATTTTTGTTTATTTATTTTTATGTGGTGCTGAGGATCGAACCCAGTGCCTCACCCGCGCTAGGCGAGCGCTCTACCCCTGAGCCACAACTCCAGCCCCACAGGTTGTATTTTTCTTCATTATGTTTTCCATCTGTTTGTCAGATTGGATAATCTCAACTGACCTATCTTCAAGTTCATTAATTCCTTCTTCCACCATCTTGAATCTGAGAGTCCACCTTTCTAGTGAAATTTCCATGCCAGTCATTGCAGTTTTTCACTCCAGAACTTATATTTAGTTCTTATTTTACAATTTCTCTCTTTCAGTAGAAATTTCTTTTATGGATAAATTATTGTCATCATACTTTTCCTTTAATGCTTTAAACATGATTTCCTCTTATTATTTGAACATATTTGTAATGGCTCCTTTGACATTGTTGTCTGCTAATTCCAACATCTGGATCCCTCAAAGAGTTTCCATTGACTGCTTTTGGTCCTGATTATGGACATTTCTTTTTTCCTTTGAACATCTCCCATTTCTTGTACATCTTTTTTTTTTTTAACCAAAGCGGAAATTTTTAAAAAATATTTTTTAGCTGTTGATATACCTTTATTATTTATTTATTTATATGTGGTGCTAAGGATTGAACCCAGTGCCTCACACATGCAAGCGCTCTGCCACTGAGCCATAACTCCAGCCCTAGAAATTTTAGATACTACAGTATAGCAATCCAAAATTCTGAGTCCACATGCTCCATCCCTGGTGTGGTTAATCTGTCTCCCCTGTGGTATATAACCACTGATATCTATGTTCATTTTTAAATTATGGGGTGTGTGTGTGTGCATTTTATCTGCAGGACTGGTCTCCTGTGCTTGTTTAAAATAAACAGTTGGTTAGCCAATGATTGATCAAAATTATGCTCAACCATCTTGAGCCAGTAAGGCTCCAATAGCCTTTGCCAATGGAACTATGTATTGCTGGGGGAACACATTCAAAGTTTATGAATGTATGAATTTATAGAATTTATGGCCTTTACTTTCTATCAGGCCCTCTCCTGTCTCCTCTGTGTGTACAGGAGCTCATATTCAGACAGGGATGTGGGGATATACTTTCTGATCTATCTTGAATATGTATGCATTCTTATGCGTCTACACAACATTTAATTCCACCAGAGAGCTATATGGGAGTTTAACAAGGCCCGCTATGGTGGTCTCATTTCTCAGACTTCCCTGTTAAATTTGTGGCTAGCCCACTGGTCCATTTCTTACCCTAAATAGGATTGTAACAACAGGCTGCGACATTGTCCTTACCTGGTCCCTTGCCACTGAGATCACCACTGTATTTGGCAATGCCTAGGCCTGTGAGATTTTTCTGCTTTCTAATCCAAATCAGGTCAGCCCCCTTATGCAGTGAAGCTGCTAATTTTCATTAGAACTTCCTAACTGATGGTTCGGGGGGGGGAGAACAAAAGCAGTCACAGCCCAAAATGACATAGATTCCCACTGTTCTTAGTTCAGTAATCTTTCTTGAATAAAACCTTGTCAATCTTTTCTATGCCTTTGGTTAATTTCTTGTATCCTAAAATGATTGCTATTGACAGTTATCAACTTTGATTCTTTTGGGGGAAAGAATTTGTTAAACTCCTTTCTCCTCCCTTCCAGCAAGTCCTGCTTCTACATTAGCATTTAAAGTTTACTAATTCTGGGGCTGGGGATGTGGCTCAAGTGGTAGCGCACTCGCCTGACATGTGTGGGGCGCTGGGTTCGATCCTCAGCACCACATAAAAATAAAATAAAGATGTTGTGTCCACTGAAAACTATATATATATATATATATATATATATATATATATATATATATATATATATATATATATAT
>NW_025999896.1:2830652-2863515 GCF_001458135.2 Marmota marmota marmota | reverse complement strand
TAATTCTAAGTTCATTACTGTTTGGGGGGACTTCTGCTCTGTCCATGCTGCTAATTAGCACTTATCTATTGCATTAGTGGCCTTTACTAATGAGCCATGTGTCCCCACATTCATGTCCCTTTGCAGTCTCCTCCTCTTCCTCCTAGGCTGGATCTATGACTTGCTTTAAAGAGCAGAATGCAGAAGAAACATCAAGGTGTCAGTTCCAGACACAGGCATTGAAAAACCTAGCAGCTTCGGTTTTTTGCTCTTGAAGACCCTGAACTGCCACATAAGAAGTTCAGTTACTCTGGAAAGACCACAAGAAGAGTGGAAAGTGAGAGACCCTAAGACCCTATGGAAATCAGCAAGGTAGTTACAGGTGGGAAATGAGGCCCCAGAAATTTGACAAATAAGGCCAGCCCCAGTTTGAGCCCCTACCTATGTGTGAAGAAACCATCATAGAATCTCCAGCCCCCACAGGCTCACAGGAGCAAAGGTTAGCCACTGCTACCATGTCCTACCTGGATTCCTGACTCCCAGCATCATGAGAGGGAAAACAATGATGGTCATCATAAGTTACTAAGTCGTACATAGTGTAAGTAATGGATAACTAAAATATTCAGATAACTTAATGACAGTCAGCCTCTGGTTTCTCATTTCCTCCCATACACATCTGTCAGGCTCAAGAACCTCCCGCTGTGTGGTCCTACTACTCCTTTACCCAGGTTATATTGTGTCCTAGGTACCTGTCATCTGAAGCATAGACAAGGATCATTTTGCATGCTGCTCGGCAGAGAACCCAGCAAAAATAGGCCCTTAATAAAAGGCTTCAGGTTGACACACTCAGCTAATATGATCATGAGTCACACTACCTATTACAGCCAGGAACGAGCCCTGTTCCTTTCTGAGTCACTGAATCACGCTGTCAGAATCAAGGCAACACCTCCCATCTGCACACCCTTCTCATTCCAAGGGTCCTCACCAATAAAGCCTGCTCATGCTAGAAATCTGTTTTCATCCATAGATCTCTCTTCATTCTGAGCCCATTTAGATCCCGTGCATTTTATTTTCTCCCAAGCCAAGGAATCCTGGTCAGACTCCTACTTACGTGGAAGGAGCTCAAGGTCAATTGAACGAAGAGTCGTATGAGTTTTGAAAATCCTTGGATTTGGTCATCAGTGATGAAAGAGAAGAGGATCTCGTGGACACCCAGTAAAGGAATGAGGACCAGTGTTGATTTTGCCAGTCTGCAAATGACAACCAAATAACAGTCATGAGGACCACCCTGGGACTCAACCGCATTTCCTGCTCTTTGGTGTCTGTCTTTATCGTCTTGATGAATAGTTGATTTTCCAGTTGGTCTCTTTGACTACACATTTAATGCTTGAGGGTCTTATTTACTGTTGCATTCCCTTCACCTGGTAGATGCTCAGGAAATACGAATGCAATGAATGCACGAATGGATAACTCCTCCCATATAGGTTTGTCTATGCATACAGATATTACTGTTTTAACTGAGAGATACATATTCATGCAAGTAGCTGCCATGCCCAGACTCCACACCTCCCAGGTTTGGCAATTTTCCTATTACATGGCTAACAGATGTGTCTCTCTCTCTTTTTCTACTCAGGTCTTTCAATGTCAGGACTTTAAATGGCAGCCTGAGAATGGAGAGAAAATGAGTAGCTCGGGATCACAAAACCTAAATGTCAAATCCCAGCCTGGAAGTGGGAGGGGTCTCTGACTTAACCTGAGGCCCTGCAAATCTGAGCTGCACTTTGCCATCAGCCCTCAGGCAACCCTCAACCCTGCAAGGACCACAGGAAATGAAAACCTGATCCTCCTCATAAAAAGTGCTGTGTGGAGGTTTGCTGCTGTATACAGTCTACACAAAAAAAGACAAACATTCCTTTGTACCACCCACGTGTAAAGTGCACAGCTGGGGCCCAAACATGCCAAACTGGTGAGTCCCAAATGTGGCTGACTAGTAAAATTCCTTACAGAGCTTTTAAAATATTTCCAGTGGGCCCTCCAAATAGGCTGGGTTCTATATTGGTAGATTCAACCAACTGTGGGTGGAAATTTTTCCTTTTTAATTTATCTATACCAAACACAAACATTTTCTTTCTTTCATTAGTCTCTAAACAATACAGTATTGATATATCATTGGCATTGTTTTAGGTATCAAAAGTAATCTAGAGATGATTTCAAGTATTTGGGAAGATGGGCGAGTGGCCAATACATCATTTTCATATAAGGAAACTAAGCATCTGTGGATTTTAGTATCATGGGGGTCTTGGAACCAAACCTCCACGAAGACCAAGGATGCTGTGGTAACCATAAGCTTCCTGGGATTGTGTCAACTCCCTGAGGTTGGGTCCTGAGACAGTGATTTTTAAAGAAATTCCTATAGGATTCTGATACATAGCTAAGTTTGGGGATGACTGCTTTTTTACTATTGAGCTGTTTCTAGATTTGAAACTAACCACATTAGCAAAGGTGACTCATATTCAGGATACGAACAAAGCTATTGTCTAATTTGCATTGGGAAAAAAAAAAAAAGAGAGACTAATTGCAATGTGTTTTTAGCCCGAGTCACTTCTCCACACCCCCGGAGGTAGAGATGTAGACACTTGAGAGTGTCATCAACAGTTTACAAGCAGTTCTTCAGGAAGGTTGAACTCCATCCAAGTTTACTAGAATCCTGTATCTGAGACCCATTCAGTGTCATCAATGAAACAAAAAACTTTCACTATATGCCCTTAAAGGAGGTAGCGCCAGAAGAGGGGAATAGGAGCCACCATGCAGGAGTGACTCCACCTGTCCACGTGGGCTTTGTGTCCCTGACCCTTGACCTTCAGGGGAGGCCCCTGAGTCAGGATGAGTTGCAGGTCCCAGTCATGTGGTTCTCCTGAGTAGAACTCAGATGTACTCCCATCCCCATTCCCAGCCAGCGGGGAGTCTCTCTGCCAGGCACAGTAACTTGTTCCCAAGGAGAGAATATTTTAAGAGTTTTCCTCCTTTTCCTACTCCTGCTTCTTCTCCTCACTCCTCTTCTCCTTTTCCTTCTTGTGCTGGGGATTGAACCCAGACCTTATGCATTCTAAGCCTGCACTCTATCATTGATCAATATCCACAGAGCCTAAGGGTTTGGGTTTTGTTTGTTTTACTTTTGTCTTATTTTCTTTATTTTCAGGATTTTAAATTTTCAGTGTTTTAAAAACCCTCTGTGTCAAAGGTTGCAAAATGGTGATCATAGGTTGGAAATGACTTGGAGATAGTTTTGTTTAAATGACATAGTGATTTTTTTTTTCTTTAAAGCTACTGGAGACATCTTTAAGGAGATTGCAAAGTGAAGGTGTTCAGATTTTCATCTCTTGGAAACAGGACACTTAGGGGCCAAATTACTGCTTGCAATCATTGGTATCATTGGTTCTGGCTGGGTTGTGGCCCTCCATTTAGAGGGAACCTGTGATCTTCAGCACCCACTGAGCCTGGACTGCTCACTTATGACCTTATTTGGCCCTTGCCCATGTCTGAATCTGTGACCCTTGCTCTGGGCTATCTGGGTTTTAATGACACATACTCACATGCTTCCTGTGGGTCAAGTCTTACCATGAACTTATTCTGGGGCCATGTTATGACTTTATGTGTTTTTTTAAATAAACTTTATATTTTGAAATAATTTTAGATCTATAGAAAAGTTGCAAACGTAGTACAGAGTTGCCAGACACCCTTCCCTCAGTTTCCGTTTCTGTTAAACAATACGTGGCCACAACACACCTGTCAAACTCAGGGAGCCAACACGGGAATATCACTAGTAGCTAAATTGCAGACTTTATTTGGATTCCACTGTTTTTCCACCTAATGTCCTTCTCACCTTCCTGGATCCCACACTGCAGTTAGCATGGAGTGACTGTTACTGAAGAGCCATCTTTTGGGGCCATTTTAGTCACTATCATCCCTCTGGTTGGAAGTAAGAAGGGATTTTCCACTACTCCACTTCTAACTTCTCCTTAGATGAAAGTACTATTTGTGACCCAGCTCAGATGAAAACCCATAAATAGTCAAAGCAGCTTACCCCTATGGATTGTGTGTACACTTATTTTTCATCCATAACCATTTGTTTATTTAACCAGTACAGTTTATTGTAGTCGTTTAACTATTCAACAAATATTTACTGCATATGGACTCCGGGCACATGAGCGGGGACAGTGGGAGTGGAAGAGTTGGAGATGAAGGTGGCCATGTGCAGGGCCAGCTCTTGGACCTGGGTTCAAACACCCGTGTCATCAATTACTCTCAATGTGCACTTGGGCCAATTATTTCACTTCTCTGTTAGTTTCCTCATCTGTAAAAAGAGGATTTTACTAATAACAGCATCCAACCGGGTCATCATAAGGATTAAGCCAATAACATGGGGTAAACCCCCAGAATAAATAATATCTAATCATAATAAATGATCAATAAAATTTTAAAGAAGGCATCACTGCCTTTAGGTTGCTATAGCTTCAGTGATTTTGATCACTTTTATTTCCATTTGTGATGTGTTTAGTCTGTAGTTGCTGAAGGGGCTCAGAACTTGCTTCTTCAAAATATGGTAACTAGACTGTTTTAAGCTGAAAATTTTTGAGAAAATTACAGAAGCAGGAACATCACTCTTCAATCTCTCCTCTACTTCTCCCCTAAAATCAGCTCAAAAACCTACAAAGGGGACCTGGGGTTGTGGCTCAGGGGTAGAGCACTTGCCTACCATGTGTGAGGTACTGGGTTTAATCCTCAGCACCACATATAAATAAATAAATAAAATACCTACAACTGAAAAAAATTAAAAAAAAAAACCCACAAAGAATTTCTTGAACTGCCCCTGATAAAGATTCAAAGGCCCTCCTTTGAGAGATGCCCTCCTTGCACCCCCAGGGAAAGAACATCCTCATCTCTGAAGACTCCGAAGACTCTGAATCCACAGGTCTTGGTTAGTTCCCCCAGATTAGTCCCATCTGGTCACACCCCTTCTGTCCACTGCTATTTCTCCATAACTCTCCATTCACCATCAGACCTGACCTAAAAATGTGTAACTTCAATCATTTCTTGGGGTCTTCATTTCCTCATGAAAGTTCCTGTGTCACATAAAACTTCGACATAAGTTTGCATGCCTTTGACCCTGTTAATCTTATCAGTTTGACTTTCAGATGCCCAACCAGGGACCCTAAGAAGATGGAGCAAAAAAACGTTTTCTCCCTCAAATTACCTACCTGGAAGTCCTTTGGGGAAACACTCTGGGTCTTTGCATGTTAAAAATGACCCTCTTTTATACATTCATTAGGCATTCGATCCTCGTGCATCCCATGGAAGGTTAGGATTGTTCCTCTGTGAAAAGAGACCCGTCTCCTCCTGGGAACCACGAAGAATAGAGAACTCGGGAAGCTAAGTGTCTGCTGGTCCCTGTCCACATTCCAAGAACATCCTTAGCCTTGCTGCTAGCCTTGAAGTTCCTCCTTCGTGCTTGGCTCTCTGCTCTCCTACTCCAAAAACACAAAGATGGGACATCTTCTGTTTCCTTTGCTTGATGGTAGAAGCCCAGGGACAAGGGCTAAGAATACAGAAGATTCTCCAGCTCCTAGCAACCCGCCTTTTTGGCAGGGCCTACATGTGTTTAATTCAAACTTTCCTAAAATATACTCCTGGAGGGGAGCCAGATCTTGAACATTACATTCCAAACGTTTTCAAAATCTCAGAGTTGGAGGGAGCCTGCACCTACCAGAATTTGGATGAAATGCATTGGGCCCATGAGAGGGCTTTCAGGGAATACAAACATGAAAGGGAGACGTGGAAGAGGAGCAAGCTTTCAACACGGGAGAGGGCAGGGGGAGACAGGCATGCTGACAACTTACCGGGGGTGACAGTAGGCAGCCCCTTCCAGAGCTTGGAAATGAGGAAACTAGCACTACTTCCCGAGAGCAAAGTGACAAATGAGCTCATAGTTTTTTTTTGCTGTGGGATCTCTCTAGCCCAGGGAGCAAAAATAGCATGGGTGTGTCCTGACAGATAAGTTCCTAAATTTTTGCTAAAAAAAATAAAAAAGCATAAGTGAATCAATTAAATTAGACTCTCCATGAAAAAAAAATTAAATAAGTTGTCCGCATGGTCATCTCATGTTGCCCTCTTCCTCACTGAAAATGGCAGTAAAAATTACAAAGGAGGATGTTTTGGCTACTCATCCCGCTCTCCTCTGTGGAAGGCACACTGGCTCTGGAGAATGAACCACATTCTCAATAGGTAGATGGTGCAATAGGCCAGGGAGGTTTCTCAGATGTCCTTCAACCTCTCTGCTTTGACCACACTCTCCCCAAGCAACATTCTGGTGAACTTTGGATTTCTGAGAACATCGTAAGACATGTGTGCACTACAAAGGAATGCCCGACCCCATCCCCACCTTCCACAGACATTAAAAATGAATAATAGGTTGGGTGCGGTGGCACATACTTGCCCATAATCCCAGCAACTCTGGAGGCTAAGGCAGAAGGATTGCAAATTCAAGGCCAGCCTCAGTAACTTAGTGAAACCCTGTCTCAAAACAAAAAACAAAAAGCGCTAGGGATGTAGCTCAGTGGTAGAGTCCCTCCTGGGTTCAATCCCCTGGACGGAGGAGGAGGAGGAGACAAGGAACAGAGAAGGAGAACTCGTCATCTAGTTTATGTACATGAACTTCTTGTAAGTTCAGAGGGCATCAGCCAATCATTCAGGAACACAGTGAAGTCCACCGTACAGTCTCTGGGTAGTGGCAAGCTCACCAAGGTGAGGCCTCTGACCCTGAAAGGCCTTTGGGTAGATATGTACCCAGATTCCCTTTCTCTAGATTTTTCCTTGAACAAAGATAGGGAAAGGGAGAAAAAAAAAACAAATTTCCAGACAGAATGTATATGTCAGACCGGGTTATTCTTTCTACCCTCCAACCATCCATTCTCGATCATTGCTCAGCCATAAAGGTTCCCCAATGTCTTGATTTACACTTCCCCAGATCAATGGCTACCAAGTGAGTATGCACACCCCAGGCTTATGCAAGCTGACTTCTTTAATACTGGAAGAAAATAGAAGATAATAGGAGTTCTTTGTATATTAATATTTATCTATCATTGTATATTTTCTGTTTTTTATGTATAAGGTATGTATTAGTTCATTAGACTATATATATATATATATATATATATATATATATATATATGATGAGGCACATGCTCAAAATTTCTTTACTGATCAAGATGCATGATGCATGATCAAAAAGCTTAGAAACCGCTATCTTGGATAACTCTAGAAAAGGGGGACCCTGGAAAAGAAAAAAAAACAGGCTTTATAGAAACACCATTCAGCATACCTAAGCAGAAAACTCCATGTGTTATTTCATTAGAGCATCTCATCAGAGGTCCCCTATTCTGGCTGTGTATCCGAATCCCTGGGGAATCCACAGGAAGTCCATATGGCAGGTTTCCCGTCCCGTACCCCCTGAGTCAGTAGTGGGGCTCATGAGGCTGTGCTTTGAGCTGGCTCTCAGGGAATGCTTAAAAGTAGTCAGAGCAGAAAGATATTGTAGAGGGTCACTGGGGGTCTGGAACCTGGGGAAGATTCCAGGGGTGCCTGGTGGACTTTGGGGACACAAAGCAGCAGGGGCTTGGGCTCAGAGTCCTTTGGAATTCACCTGACCCCTGATTCTGCCTCCTGGGAGTATTCACCTCTGTCCAGCTTCTGGGTACCCTGCTTGTCCCTGCATCCAGAGGACTGCCCTGCCTGAGTGGACCAGGAGCTCAACCCTCAGAGTGGTGAGAGGCTGAGCCTTGGGAAAGGGGCCAAGGAGGCTGCTCGGCCACTTGGAGGCCCGACTAGAGGCGCCAAGAGAGACAGTGCAACTCCCCAGGGCCCAGGCCAGGCCAGTTCCCCAGGGTTAAGGGTTTCTGCAAAATATTTGAGTGAAAGCCTCAACTAGCAGCTCTAGTATATATTTGCCCATTCCTAAACTGGGTATGTTTACCCTTCGCGATGTCGTGGAGCAGGGATTGGGGGATGATAAGATGTGAGGTCTGGATCCTGAGCAAATGCTGCTCCCCACCTCTGATTAGGTGAGCCGTCTAACTGAATCACACAGGCTCTTGCTCAAAATTTCTTTGCTGATCAAGATACGTGATCAGAAAGCGTAGACACCCCTGTCTTGGATAACCCTGGAAAAGGGGGACCCGAAAAAGAAAGCAAAGAGGCTTTATAGAAGCCTCCTTGAATTGACATATTAGGCAGGAGACGGGTCAACACTCCCATTTTGTACACCAAAAACAGCCCAAGGGAGGCCAATGCCCTTGCCTAAGGCCAGTCAGTGAGTCTGGGGTTGTGGGCAGCTCTCCACCCACCCACCACCTGTCGCGTGCTCCACCCCAAGGCCCCAGTTCTTAATGAAGTAGCATGCGTGCACCTCAAAGATGGGGTCCACGTTGTATTTACCTCTTGTTCCAGTTGGAGACATTCATTAAATGTTTGTCAGATAAATAGAAAGACCACCTTCTGGCACCTGGCTCAGACTTAGAAAGAGTGAGGTGCAGGGCTGGGTCCCTCTTCACCCCTCCCACCTCCTCTAGCCTGCTGTGTGGACTGAAGCCCTTACTTCAGAGCCATCACTTGGGTTAGATCACCCCTTCCTTGACAGCCCCAGCTGAAATCACTGGCCACATCCAAAGGAAAGGATGACTAGGAAAAGAGCAATGCAGATCTCAGTAATGTGCCATCTAATCTATGACGAACAAGGACTGCAATTGCAACAGAAAGCAGGAGAGACACAGCAAAGTCAAGGCACAGAAAAAGCAATTGTATAGGGAACATATTTCCTTAGACTCTGAAGTTTGTGGTCTTACTTCTCAAGGTCTCAAAAATACTCAAATCTCAGATTCTGAGTTATGAGTGTATCTTTTGTTCTGTGGCCTCAAATCCTCCAAGGAAGGCAACTGCCAAAGTTCCATTCATACCAGGCTTTCCCTTCTCCATAAGTCACTCATCCTTAGGGACACTTTACAGTCTTGTACTGGGGGGAATGAGTATGTCTCCGGCTACTCACTACCTGCTTCCTTTACATGGGGCCAGAAGGTTCTCCTCCCTGCCAGTCCCACATGCTCTATGACACTATTTTCAGAAGGACTCTCTCTGACTCACCTTAGTAGACAAATATACTAATGCAACTTTTTCTGACCTTCTTAAGACATTAGGCAACACCACAAGAAGGATTCGAAATAACCTTGGACTTCTGAATACCGACCGTAGGCCACTCACCTGTATTTATAATCTCTGAAGCACATTTGATGAGCTTTCAGCTTAGAAATGAGAAGCCTGAGAATTTTCAGGAAGATGAAGAAATTAACCTTGAAAAAAGAAAAAAAAAAAAACAGATGTGGATAAGTAAAGGTGTGCTCCATAATGCTGTGACTATTGAGGACACCTGGACGTGGCCATCCGCCCCTCATCCACATAAACTAGGGGCAATGTGGCAGTTGATTGGTTGCAATAATTACTTAATCTCCACTGCTCCAAAGGCATCTGATCTGAAGGTCTAGAAGGGATTTTAGAAGTATCATTTAATTATTCTTCTGCTTGGTGAGGCCTATAGCTAAAGCCATCCAAGGTGGACATTTTTTTCATGATCATGAGCATCATCATCATCATCATCAACAACAACATTTATTGAGTACTTATGAGGCCAGACTTTGCGCTAAGAACTTTCCATAGATTATTTTATTTAATCTTCATAACAACCCCCTAAAGTAACTATAACTATTTTTATCCCCATAATACAACAAAGAAACAGAGGCACAGAGGAGAGGAGTATAATTTCTAAGGTTGTGCAGCTAGTCAGTGACCAAACTGTTGCTTCAGCTCAGATCTATCTGATAACAACCTTCCCTCCATTTAAACAGAATGCCACACTGCTGCTCATCTGTAAGAAACTCAGCCTATCCGGGTATGGTGGCACGTGCCTATAATCATAGCTATTTGGAAGGTTGAGGCAGGAGGATCACAAGTTTGAGGCCAGTCTCAATAACTTAGTGAGAACCTGTCTCAAAATAATTTTTACTTTTTTGTTTGTTTACTTATTTACTCATTTATTGTTGTTGTTGTACCATACTGGGATTGAACACAGGGGCACTCTACCCCACTGAGCAACATCCCCAACCCTTTTTATTTATTTTTTTGAAGCAGGATCTCACTAAATTGCTCAGACTGGCCTCCAACTTGGGATCCTCTTGCCTCAGCCTCAAGTTGCTGGGATCACAGCTCAAAATTAAATTTTAAAAAGTGTTGGGGATGTAGCTCAGAGGTACAGCACTTGCTTACCATGTATGAAGCCCTGGATTCAATCCCTAGCTCTGCAAAAAACAATAACAGCCACAGAGAAAAACAAAAACAAAACAAGACTCTAGTCCTGTTGGTGTCTAAGTTGAGGTCCTGCTGCCACATGAGGTTCACCGGTCAGAATACATTCTCCACTCCATAGAACACTTTTATTAACTGTCCTAGATGGGACAAATCCAGCTCTCTGTTGTCCACCTTGGTAGAAGTGGTAAGACATACCCACAAATTCCTTGACACTTCTCCTTTCAAACGTCCTCTCTTCCATGTGAGCTAAATTTAATGACTTCTGTGTAATGATGCAAGAGGAAGTGATGGTAGGTAACTGTGGGGCCCTCAAAAGAATGGTTTCCCCTGAAACACCCTCTGGGGGAAGCCAGCTACCAGGTTGTGAAGGCCCCAAGGCAGCCCGTGGAAATGCAGAGAGACCCACACGGGAGAATGGTATCCCTTGGCCACCAACCAGCGCCATTTGTCAGTGGTGTGTGTTCACCTCTTGGAGCCAATCTTCCACTCCATCCTTAGAACAGCTCATGAGCCTCCTGGAGGTGCAGAAGAGAAAGTGGCTGAGGATGTACTGAGTGTGGGCTTGGACAGCGAAGAGGAGGCTAGAGAGGGAGAGAGGACCAACTGACATAGGGCTGTTCAGGGTCCTGCTAAGGAGTTTGAGGGTTTTGTTTGTTTGTTTGTTTGTTTTTCTGAAAGCAATGGAGACCCAGTGATAAATTCAAAGCAGGCGAGTGACCTGGTCAGATTCATACTTTGGCATTTCAGAAAGGTCATTTTGGCATAAGTGTGGAGAACGGATTGGATGAGGACAAGATCAGAGGCCACCAGGTGGAAGGCAGTTTCAGAGTTCCTGGGAGGGGGAGACGATGGAGAGGTGAACCCGATCTGCTGCCCTGCTATTTCTGTGATGGAGAAGGGTGACTGGTTTGAAATTACTAGGAGGCTTCAGTCAAATGAGCTTCCTAACTGGTTGGATGTGAAGTCAAAGATAACCCCGATGTTTCTGGATCTCAAATGTGTGGTGGTGCCGTTCACCAAGAGAGGGAGCACGTGAGGGGGGAAGAACGTGGGTAAGAGGGGGAGTCCAGTCGTTCTGAACATAAGAGATGCCCCATGCAATTAGATATTTGTTTGCACCTCCGCAGAGAGGTCCCAATCAGAGCATGAAGCAATTAGAGTAAAATCATTCAGGGAGACTCTACAGTGGGAGAGAGGGATAGAGGGTTAAGAGTCCGTCCTTGTTATGAAGGGAACTGTGAAGAAGGTGCTGACAGCAAGAGACTGAGACTAAGTAGCTAGGAAACCCTGCTCAGTGGCCCACATCTGTGATCCCAGTGACTCAGGAGGCTGAGGCAGGAGGATCGTAAGTTCAGAGCCAGCCTTGGAAACTTGGCGAGACCCTGTCTCGAAATAAATTTTAAAAAGGGATAGGAGCATAGCACATTGGTAGAGAGCACTCCTGGGTCTAAACTCCAGTTGGAATGATCCACATAAAAGAGGCATCGGAAGCCCACGAGGGGAAGAAGGTTTTAAAGGCTGCATAGAACTTAGCAACAAGGGTCTCACTAAGAGAAGCAAGGCGGTGATGCTTTTTTTTTTTTTTTAATGAAATATGGGGAGATCCTGTCAACCCTGTTTAAGAGGCTTGTATGTAGTAGCAGACTTGGGATACCAAATAGAGACCAAGTTGCTCCCTGTTTGTTTTTGTTTTTGTTTTTGTTTTTGCAGGGATGCAAGAAATTTTTGGTGCAGTTGTTATTTTAAGATTGAAAGATTTAATAGTGTCTCCATTGCAATGGAGAAGGAGCCCATGGAAAGGGTGATCAGGTGACAATTAATGGGACAAAGTCTCCACAGACATTGATCCTGCACAGGACTAATGTCCCTGTCTAGAAATAAGATCGTTTGACCACACACTGAACACAGCCTACAGAACCTAACCTATACCTGCTATCACCTGCTCTACCAGCCTTAGGAGAATTAATGCTTAAAGCTAAAAAGCTTGCATTTCAAGCAAGCAGCTATTTATCTAAACCGTAAGCCAACAGGAATGATGGAATTTCCCAGCCAAAGGATATTTAGTAAAAGAAAATTTAAATACAAACTAAACGTAACCAAGTAATTTATCCCCTTTTAATGGGATCTCTGTTTCTCATCATAAAGAGAAAAACCCTGGGTGCCTGGCTAAGTGATTTGTTGAACGCAGACATTTTTCTTACAAAGCAAGCTTCAACAGCCGGGAGACATATCTTTCAACAAATTCGTTTCAGTCAGGACTGTCTCCTTGGAAAGGCAGGGTCGAGTCAAGGACGACATGGATGCCTTTGTGCTTGGTGTCTTCCAGAGACCAGACAAGAGAAAGTGAGCATCCACCCACAGGCCGCATGGAGGAAGCACTTCCTCACTGACATGGAGTAAAGCACCATCTTGGGTTACCATGGAGACTGCTCCTCTAGGCTTCCAAGGAGACAAGAGTCCACCATCCGATTTGGCTGATGCTAGTCTTCATTTGTGCACAGTGAGAAAGGACCTAAAGGAGGAACTTTCTCAAGAACCAAGCCAACTCCTTTAGGATTCTGTGACCAGGTCAGGGGCATTTAGGACCTCAGAAATACAAGGCTCCCTTCCAGATCCACCATAGTACAGCTGTCTTCCCAGATATAACATTGTTGGTGGCACTTTTTTGGCAACCCAGAATCTGTGCACAGATCTTTACCTCCAGGTTGGCTGAGGTGATTGCCAGCATAGTAGGAGCTCAGGGGCAGGCCTCGGGTACCCCTAAACCCTCCCACCTCTCCCCAAGCCCCTGTTCCTCTGACTTGCCATGTAGACTAAATGCCTCCTCTTAGAGTTGCTCCTTTAGGCCAAAACACATCTTTTCCAAGAGCTTTGCTAAAATGTGCATGTCCCATGGAAGAGAGGGAATGGCTGGGGGAGGAGAGAAGAGATCTTTCTCTCATTCCTTCATTCATTTTTTCCAAAGGGGAAAACTTCAATAAATTCCTATGATCTGATTTACAGTTTACGTCCACCATGTAAAGCAGAAGACGAGATGCAGAAAAGTTAAGTGGAGGATGGGACAGGGCACGGCATGCAGGGAGATCCCCACTTCAGAAAAGGAGACGTCTCCAGAAACCTGGGGCAGCTGAAAATCCCAAGTTCCTGGTGGGGCATAGGATCTAAAAAGAGAAAAGGCCAATGAAGACTGATTTTACCAGTTTCTCAGTTTTCCCAAGTTCTTAGACTATCAGAGGAGATTCAATGAGAGTGAGTGATGGCTTTGACGTCATGAGGTCAACAGAGAGTTCCGTTCAATCTGTTGACACACACACAAAAAAGCTATTTAACAGGTGTTCAGTCTGGCCAGTCTCTGAACTCCAAGGAAAAGGATATTGGTAGAGTGTAATCATTCTATAAGACTATTTTTGTTTTTTTATATAGAGTAAGTATATTTGTTATAGAATAATATTTGTTACATTATTATGCTTATAATCACCATAAATATCCAAGTGGAGGACTCAAGTGCATCATCCCCAGACTTATTAGGCCTTGGACCCATGGTTTGGAGAGAACATCTAGTGGGATTTGGTTCCATGGAATGTGTAAGGTTATCTTCAAAGGACTGAACTAATCAAGGCTGTATCTATCAGGGTAAGGGAGACTAAGACACAAGTCTTAGTCAATATGACTCAACTCAAAACGTACACTCAGGGATGATCGGATAATCTAAGTAGTGAAGTCTTATACAAAAGGAGAGGTGGAAATTTTCCAATTTTTCTGTCTGGAGAAATACCCCCCAAAATACCTGGATTCTTCAGATATCATATAATGGACATTTTTGAAACGTGAGAAATCTTATACTAACAGAGCAGCAAATGGAGTCTGCCAGTGTGTGTGGACGTTCAGCTGAGATGCATTCACTTCAACCCAGACACTGATCAGCAAAGGAAGGCTCAGCATGGGGGTGTGGAAGGGGCCCAACTATGACAACTGAGCATGCTTACCAGGGAGCCTGGGATAGTAGACTCTCCTTGGTCCCAATGCTGTGTTCACCATGCAGGGCTGAATATTTCCCAGAAACCTCTGCTCTATGCTCCAGAAATTATGGCCCAAGTTCAAATATGGCCAAGATAAAAGAATGTTAAGATCCTGAAATCCAGCTCTGTATATTATTATATTACTTTTATGGTATTTTGGTTTAAATTGAATATATGAGAGGTCACAAAAATTGTTTTCAACACAATAAAGATATGATGTTTGGCTTATGTCACAATCAAGTGCACTGTGGGGAGTTCCTTCCATGTTGTGGTTCAGAGAATTCTCCTTTGGAGTTGGAGTTATGCCAATTCGCATTGTTAGAAACTGCAGTGTGTGGTTACATATGACCAAACATGAAGGCAGATATTGGTTCAGTCATTGTCTGATGGAACTTAGGATAATAACTATGAAATTCTGAATCTCCAGGGACAAGAATGAACCTTGCACCAAACCAAGCACAGAGAAGGTGCTCAGTGGATGCTCAATGGAAGAGGGTAGATAAGTGAGCCTTCAGTGCTGAGGAATCTCCATTCAGTCAGAGTTTTGATTACACAAGTCATGGCGGAGTCTAGGCTAGATAATTCACAAGTCTCCTAGGCTGTTCTGTTGTGTAGCCACTAGCCACTGGGTTTCTCCACCTCAGTACCCCTGAGGTTGGGGATAGTAGACTTATTTGTTCTGCACATTATAAGAGGTTGTAATGCCTGGCCTTCACCCACTCCATGTCAGTAGCAAACTGCCCATGCAACTTGTGACAATTAAAAATGTCTCCAGATAGGGCTACATAGCTCAGTAGAGAAACATTAGTCTAGTCCAATTCTGATTTTATAAATGAAGAAACAGAAGCCAAGAGATGTTAACTCACTTGGCGAAAGGATACATCACAGATCAGTCGTGAAGCCAGGATTCCTTACTCCTAGATCAGCTTCTTCCACTCCACTATAAGGATTTTATTTTTCCTTTCATGTTTGATAGGACATACAGATTCTACTCTTCTGGAAGCCCTCAAATCAATGCCCAAAATTCTAGACTCCTAGAGCTATATGGGCTGGGAAAGCATCAGGTTGAGATTCCTACCATTCAGGAAAGACCTTTCTCTACCATCCATGTCAGTGTTTTGCCAGTTCGTGATTAAATAAATATCCTTTCTTTTGACCAAGAGGGAATTTTTCTCATTTCTGTTCAAACTCACTTCCTCTTGTCCATGCCTCTGTAGACACAGACAGTAATCCTTTACCTATGTCCTCTCTAAGACCTTCATAGGCCTGAGAATGATTGTGAAATGGTCCTTCCCAGGCATGCCTGTTGACTTTTGTTATTTGGGGCAATAAATTAATTAATGATTTGGTTTCCAAGGAGAAAGAGTTCACTAACTAGGCAGGTGTGAGGACATCAGATGGACATTACAGGAAGAGGAACTATAAAAGCAGGGGAGAAATGAAATACCATATTGGATTTGGAGAACTTTGAGTTTCTCCATTTAAAGTAGAATGCAGGGTGCCTGTGGTTGGGGAAGCAGACAGGAATGGCAATGATTACTATACTAAGGAGTCTGAAACCAAACCTAGGGAAATAGTGACCAAAGAGTCAAAAGTAGAAGAGAGACTCCAAAATTCGACTCCAAAAAGATCACTCTGGCTCCAATATGGAAGATGGATTGCAGGGGGCAAGAATAGAAGGAAGAGAAACCAAACAGAAAGCTTTTTGCAGAGGTCTTCACACAGAAATCCCAGAGGGCTGAATAAAAGCAGTGAAAATGTAATTAAGGAGAAGATGACTTGCAAGGATCTTTAGAGGAAGAATTGACCAGACTTGAAGTCTGAGTAGATTGGCAGGGAGAAAGAAGGCAAGCTATGAGAATACAAAAGTTTGTGGCTTGCTTGTCTGGATAGATGAATCATTTTCCTATGTGGGATGAGCAGGAAGAGGAAAAGGTTTAGATGGGAAGATAAGGGTCCACTGTGACCTAAGATGATTGTGGGGCCAATCATGACTGGACTTGTAGAAACAACAGCAGGCAAAGCTTATTTTATCCAAGGTGAGAAATAGAGTAGAGTCTCTTGTCCTGCTAGGAGAGAATGTCACTCTAGGAACTAGGAAGCACCAGGAAAAATGAGCATGCTGGGCAGCTATGGAAGGCTGAAGGGGCGAGGTCCAGAGCAGTAGTGAGCACTGCCTCACCTGCCCCTTGTCTCACTTCTCCACAATCCTTTTTTCTTCAATCTCACGGTGAAGTCGGAGTCCCAGCACCCAACTCTTTCCTAGGTACCTCCACCACTTCCCAGTAGCAAGGTCCAGATCCATCAGAATCATTTGAGAACTTTTGAAACTACAGCTGCCTTGTGTCCACTCGCAGAATTTCTGATGTTGTTGGTCTGGGCCACTGTGGTGTTTCCAAAGTACAGCCAGTTTTGAGAACCACAGCTGTGGACAAAGAGCTTCCCTAACTTTAGTGTGCATCCAAAACCTGGGGGGTCTGGTTACCATGCAGAGTCTGACCCAATAGGTTGGAGTGGCAACCTGAAAATCTGAAGTTATGACAAACACAGTAGAGTCTGGCACTGGTGCTACCGGGTCACCCTTTGAAGAGCAAGGGTATAGCAGCGTGCTTTTCAACTTGCCTGCACATTAGAACCCCCAGACCACTGCTGAGATCAATGAAACAAAAGTATCTGGAGGAGGGACTCAGGCCAAAGGCATTTTTGGAGACACCCCGGTGATTCTAAGTTGGAGATGTTTTGAGAGGTATTGATGTAACTTCTAGAAGACTACGGAGTAAATACTAAGGATACAGCTAGATGGAGCCTGAATTCCATCATAGTGAGGACTGCTGGCTTATCTCCTCCTTTATTCTCCTCTTCAGTTACTGGACACATGGCCAAGAGCAAATGTTCCAAAGGAAGTCAACCACACAATCCGCTCATGGCACTGTGAGCCCTGCCTCCTCTGCCCCTTGCCCCACTTCTCCATAATCCTTTCTTCTCCAATCACACTGTGAAGTTGGAGTCCCAGCACCTACCTCTTTCCTAGGTACTTTCACCACTTCCCAGTAACATTTATTAAGTGCCTTCTAAGTACCAGCATCCGTTCTAAGGACTTCGTGTATTTGAATTAAATCAGTCTTCCCAACTGCCTACGAGGTGGGTGCTATTATATTTATTGTACTGGTGAGGACACTGGAAAGATGAGAAGTTCAGCCCAAAGGGTCAGACTGGGTGACTACCGGCACCTGTTACCACAACACTGTACTACTGCTCAAAAAAATGTGTATCGCCTCTAGAGCTGGACCCTGGGGTCTTCACTTTTGGAGACTCTTTCAGAATCACTACCTTGGCTCAAACTCCCCTAGGTTCTAATTCCCTCCCTCCACCATTTTCTTCATTGGTGACCCATTGCTTATCTTGAGTCAAGTATTAACATCTCTGGGCAGCTGTACTGGACACTCAGGTAAACACCCCCCTTAGTATACTTCCTGGATCCCATACAGGCTTCTGCATCAGCCCCAGCAAATTTCAAGTTCTTGTTTAGAACTCGTTGGCTGCCACTGTGAGCCAAATGTCCTGTTCTTTCTAGAAGCTAGCCTAAGTACATGGCAGACACTCAATAAACTTCTTTCATGGATATTTGCTGGAGAGAAGATACCAGAAGCACGTGTGCCACCTCATAGGCAAAACGTGACGCAGCCCCTTACAATCTGGGTCTTCTCCATACCCTTGGTTTTCCTGCCATTTCTGCGAACATTATCCTTTCCAGGTCACACCCAGGTCTGAGCAGAGAACTGCCATCCATTATTGACAAATGTTGATATTCTTCTATTTAAAAAATAGCTTTTGGGGGGGCTGGGGTTGTGACTCAGAGGTAGAGCACATGCCTGGCATGCATGAGGCTCTGGGTTCGATCCTCAGCACCACATAAAGTAAAATAAAGACATGGGGTCCACCTATAACTAAAAAATAAATATTAAAAAAATAGAAAATAGCTTTTTTTCTTTCATGATGCCACTTAATTAAAATAAAATGGGAAAAAAAAGGACAATCCAGCAATGAGGTGGAGAGTCAGTAGAGCACAGAATACAGCACCCCGCACCCCACAGGCACCCAGAGGTGATGGTGATATGTCTAGGGGGCAGACCTTCTGTGGCCCTCATAGATCTTGCCAGTCTTCCTACAGTTGGCTGACTCCCTGCCCTTTCCCTCAAGCTTCATTGACAGATTTCATTTTTGCACACTGTCACCTAAAGGGCTTTGTGACTCCAGGTCAGTCACCTCTTCCCAAGCAAAATATTTTGGACCACAACAAATCAAGGCCTTTTGGCCTCGAGGTCTCAGAGCATCATCTATTTCCTGATTCTACTACCCATGAGAGATTGGTGTGGATAGCTTTCGTATGTTTTTTTTTCCTCTAGAAGTAGTTTCTTTGGTCTCTTCCTCCCTCCCTCCTGCTCATGGTGTTAAGATATAGCCAGGCTGTCACTGGGCTCCTTCCTGCTGATGTCCATGTCACAGCCCTTGAGGACAGGATCCTGGAGCTGACTGAGATCTCTTTACATAACTGAAAACACAGAGAAGACTCACAGGGAAACTCGGAGTCAACGTCTGAACCAGAACAAGTGGAAGTCTCTAACTTCTCGCTCATCAGAAACTGCTCACAGCTCAGCAGCTCCTTCTTAAAGGGCCTGAGAACTGGGGGGATGTAGGAATGGGGGTGTTCCCCACAGCCGCTGAGCTCAGAGGGGGAAGAAGTTGGTAGACTCTTCCTTACCATTACACAAAGCATCATGGGTCCTCGGATGATCCACCAGATTTTCTTATTTCCATTTGTTGCCCAGCATCTAAGGGCAAAGAACAGGCAGGAGAAGACGAAAATGAGATGAGGCTGTGTGTCCAGAGGAGGTGCCCCTTCAAGCATTGTCCCAAGAGATGGGACAAGGGGAGAAGAGGATCAAAATCCTTTGTATTAGCACTGGTACTGTTGATGGTTCTTATCATGAAATTGCTCTTCCATGTTAACGGCCCAGCACATGGGTTCTTCCACGTTTCTCCATGTTCATACAGACATAAATCCTTAATTAGAGGTTTCTTACTACTTCACTAAACAGTTTGTGTGTGTGTGTGTGTGTGTGTATATATATATATATATATATATAGGCACATACATATGAAAAATATATATGTGAAATATATAGAAGGTGTTATTCAGTTATGGGGCATATATATATGGCACATATATGTATATGGGATGATATATGGTGTATATAGACATGTATTCAAATATAAATACATATGTATAGATATGTGTGTGGTTTGGGTGGTGATTATTTGGAGGAAAAAAATGGAATCACATCATAAATGTTGTTCAGCAAGAGGTTTAAAATATCCATTGAGATTTATTCCCTAAAAGTCAAAAGATAATACTTAATTTGTTTTGTGTGTTGTATGTCATAATATTGTTTGTGTGTTGTCATAATATTCCACAAAGTAAGTTTGCTACAATTTGTTCAATGATTCTCATTCTAATGGGCATTCGTGAATTTTTGTTGTTTCTGCTTTTTCTTTCTTTCTGGGAATGAGGCCGTAATACCTATTGCTGGGCTATGTCTTTAAGTACCCAGCGTCACAGCTAACCTGCCCAGCATCTTTGTGGTAATTTGCCTGTGTAACTAAAGGAATGAACTAATGACTACAAGACCTTTGATTTACGTTATCTACATTCCTCAGTATGTTCTACATGGACAAATTGGGAAGAGTTGGATATTGTCTTTGGGAAAAATGATGTAATTCCTTATATTGGGGCATATCTGGGAATTATTAATTCAGGAAAGATTAAAACCAAAGTAAATTTCCTACCCCGTGTTCTCCAGGTGTGCACGGGCGAAACCCCAGGGCACCACAAACAGCACAGGGAAGGCTGTGGAGAAAACACAGAGAAACAGGGTTAGGAGCCGGTTGGCCGGACCTGCTTGGCTCCCACCCCAGCCTGATGGGCCCCAGAACAGCTGGTTAAAACTCAAAAACCCTACCTGGAATCATGGACAGGGAAAATTGGAGTGGCACAGGCCCATGCATTAATTTATAACAAGAAACCAGAACCCAGAGGAGAAGGGATTTGCCACCAGTCACAAAACAGTTTAGAATAAATCCAAGGACATTAATCAAAATCTCCTGAGTCGTGAGTCCAGGTTACTTCCTATGAATCCTGCAGCATCAAATTCTCCAAGGTTTTGTGAAAGTATGGGTTCCACATCTAAATACTCTTGGTCATTGAAATTAAAAAATATATATATACATATATGTATATGTACATATACACACATATATGTGTATGCATATACATATATTTTAGTTGTAGATGGACACAATACCTTTATTTTATTTGTTTATTTTTGTGTGGTGCAAGGATTGAACCCGGTGCCCCACGCATGCTAGGCAAGCACTCTACCACTGAGCCACAACCCCAGCCCTCTAGGTCATATTTTTAAAATAAAAACAAAAACACAAAATGCATAGACTGAATGTTTGTGTCCTTCCAAAATTCATATGTTGAATCCTTCCTGTCAATATGACCATATTTGGAGGTAGGGTCTTTGGAGGTCAATAGATTTAAATAAGGTTGTAAGGGTGGGGTCCTCATAGAAAATTAGTGTCCTTATAAAGAGACTAAAGAGTTTGATATCTCTCTCTCTCTCTCTCTCTCTCTCTCTCTCTCTCTGCCATGTGAGGATACATCAGGAGGCAGCAGTCTGCAACTCAGAAAGAGAGCCCTCACCAGAACCCAACTGCTATGGGTGAGATCTGGCCTATTCCTCAAAGGCTCCTGTACTGAAGCTTTGATTCCCCAGGGCAGCACTGTTCATAGGTGTGGCTCTGGGGGAGTGAGTGGATCATGAAGGCTCTCTCCTCGTCAATGGATTAACCCACGAGTGGGTTAAATACTTGGTGGCATAATAGGGTGGTAGTAGAAAGTGCAGGAGGTGTGGTCTAGTTGGAGGAGGTAGGTCACTGGGGATGTACCCTGGAAAGACATTTCTCGTCCCCTACCCCTTCTTCACACTCTCTCATTTTTTTCCTGGCTACCTGAGCTAAGCAGTTTTCCTCCACCACACCTTCCACCATGATGTTCTGTCTCATCCCAGGCCAACAGCAATGGGGCCAGCCAACCATGAACTGAAGTCTCTAAAACTGTGAACCAAAATAAATCCTTCTTCCTTTCAGTTGTTTTTCTCAAGTATTTGGTCACAGGGACAGAAAGCCAGCATACTGACCATGCTGGACTCCCCAACCTCCAGAACCATGAGAAATCAACGACTGTTGTTTAAGCCACACAAGTATTTTGTTATGGCATCAGAAACAGAGTAATGCAGTTGAGAACAGCATAGGAGGAATATTAATTGTATGATGCCACCAAAGACCTTTCAGATTTTCTAATGTGTTCATTAGCATACAGGTCCACACACACCCTTATTTTCATAACCTCTTATCATTGAGAAACCATCTTCCAGTTGGTTTTCTAACTGCAACAAAAGTCTCTATCGGGACCCAGTGTTCTAGTTGGTCCTCAGGAAAAGAGGCTGGAGGTCACGTTACTCACCCCAACCCACCACCAGGTATCTGGGCCACAGCCGCCTTTCAGGAAGCACCGTGGGCTCCAACAGGGCATGGAGGTAAAGACCTTCTACCAGCAGCCATAAGTGGTTGGCACCCACGCAGTAGTGCAGGAAAACCTGGACGGAGCGGCAGGAGGTGGACATCTGCAGAGGGCAGAACACCTGAGGGTGAGTGCTGGTTTTCCCAGCATCTGAACCCCAAGTGAGCAGAGAAATGCCTCCCTAGACACAAACCCTCTCCCCTACACTTCTCTCTCCTGGGCCTTTGCTGATCATCTCAGGGAAACAGCAATAATATAGAATGTAAAGTCTCTAGAAAAAGGTTTTTTTTTTAAATATGACAAAGGTTTAATTAAAGAACAATTTATTACTTTTAATCAGGTATAGGTAAACAATTAGAAAATAATACAGTACCCCAGGCAGAACTAGCCGAGATCATTATCCTCCTTAGTACTACAGTAGTAAAGCAGGGATAATAGAAAAGTCTCTTTCCTAGTCTCTCTCTATCTAGAAGAGGCTTTCTATTTATAACCAGTCCTATATGTGCATTTTTTGGTCAGACACATTTTTATTTGTTCTATTTAATTATACATGACAGTAGAATGCATTTTGACACATCATACATAAATGGAGCATAACTTCTCATTCTTCTGGTTGTGCATGTAGAATCCCACTGGTCATGTAGTCATATATGCACATAGGGAATAATGTCAATTTATTCCACTATCCTTCATACCACCATGCCCCCTCCCCTCCCTTCACTCCCCTTTGCCTAATCCAAAGTACCTCTATTTTTCCCCAGTCTCTCCCCACCTTATCGTAAATTAGCATCCACATATCAGAAACAACATTCGGCCTTTGGTTTTTTGGGATTGGCTTATTTTGCTATATGTGCCTTTTTATAAAGCATCAGTTTTATCATGGATGAAGTTGTATCCTTATTTTGAAACACCTAGGCTTTTTAAATGTTTTGAGGTGATGGTTTATGATAAATGATAGAACTAGAAAATAGAGCAGCTTATGAATATCCTTTTGTCATATTTAATAGAAAAGAAGCACTTTGCATATGGAATTTTATTTGTTCTAATTAGTTATACATGATAGTAAAATGTATTTTGACATATTATACATGCATGGAATATAACTTCTCATTCTTCTCATTGTAAATGGTGTAGAATTACATTGATCATGTAATCATATACGCACATAGGACAGTAATCAAGAATACAAGCAACAATTAATGTTGTCGAGGATGTGGGGGAAAAGGCACACTCATACCTTGCTGGTGGGACTGCAAATTGGTGCAACCACTATGGAAACCAGTATGGAGATGCCTCAGAAAACTTAGAATAGAACCATCATTTGACCAGCTATTCCACTCCTTGATTTATACCCAAAGGACTTAAAATCAGCATACTATAGTGACACTGCCATATCAACGTTTGTAGCAGCTCAATTCACAATAGCTAAACTATGGAACCTACCTAGGTGCCCTTCAACAGATGAATAGATAAAGAAAATGTGCTATGTGTGCACAAGAGAATACTACTCAGCCACAAGGAAGAATGAAATTATGGCATTTGCCTGTAAATGGATGGAGAATATCATGCTAATTGAAATAAGCCAATCCCCCAAAACCCAAAGGCTGAATGCTTTCTCTGATTTTGTGGATGCTAACTCACAATAAAGGGGGTTAGGGAAAAACAGAAGTATTTTGGATTAAACAAAGGGGAATGGAGGGAAGGGAGGGGGAATGGGAATAGGAAAGATAGTAGAAAAAGTATTTACTATTATTGACATCAGAATAGAAAATTTGAACATAAAATTCATAATTAAGCCATAATTTAAAACTTCTAATTCAGAAAACTCTGGGTCCAAATGGCTTCACTGGTACAATCTATCAAACATTTAATGAATAAATAACATAAATCTTAAATAAATTCTTCCAAGGAATAGTAAAATAGGGAAGATGTACCAACTTAAAAGGTCCACACAAACTTTATACCCAAACCTCATAAGAAAAGAAAATGACAGTCCAGTCTTTCTCACAAATGTCAGTGAAGACATGCTAAACAAAAACAGTTTTAGCAAATTGAATCCAGTAATATAGGAGGAAGTTTAATCTATCAAAACTTCATCTGGTTTATTCCAGGAATGCAAGGTTAGTTTAACAGGTTACTGCTTTATTAGCATGATAAAAAATGATCTCCATAGATTTTCAATTTTCATAAATTTTCAATAATTATAAAAAATTACAATTATGGATCTAATCCAACACGAGTGAAGAAAAAGAGTGAAAATACAAAATACCAATAACAAGATTTTGATTACAGATGAAAGTTTTTCCCACCTGAGGACACGAGGTAGCCATAGGTGAGCCTGTCTACCTCTGGAACCCTTCAACTGCCACACTCTTGAGAGGCTGTTGTGCTTTTAAATCCCAGGCTGCTTCTCTAGCCAGATAGCCCCACCCATCTGCCCTCTGATTCCCAAGTCTCACCCAGCTGATGGGAAGCTGAATTTGGATGGTGGAGGAGGGAAGGGGATTACCTCTGACAGATAGGACATCCATCCACTCTCACTGTCTGGCCTCTTGGAGTAAGAGTTATAGAAGACAACATCCTTCACCAGCACAGCCAGGGCTTTCAGGATGAATGAAGCAAACAAGTTCATGTGGATGTAGTTGCGTGTACAGTGGAGCTTTCTGTGCAAAGAGGAAAACAAGTGTCACCCTCAGGAAAGAATGGCTGGGGCCCAAAGGTCCATGCCTGGCCCCCCTGCATATCTACCACTAAAGACAGAGGTTCATAGTGAAGGCTCCAGAGTTGCACCACTCGGGTATGTGAACTTACTTCTCTGTCCCTCATTTTCTTTATCCATAAGGGTAACGATAGTTATCTTTATACAACATGTTCACTGCGCCAGGCCATTTTCTAAGCCATTAACTTGTGAGTGTCCTTCCTCTTTGCCGTCACTGGAAGAGGGGGCAGTCTCATTACCCTGATTTCATAAATGGTGGAAGTGAAGGAGGAAGGCTAAGTTGCCTGTCTAAAGTTCATTAATTAATAGAGCTGAGATTTAAATCTAGAAACTCTGAGGCCAAAGTATGACTGTCCAAGGCTCTACTGCCTCTGAGAAGAAGAGCATTGATCTCAGAGGCGTGGGGGAGAATTAAATCAGTTAATTCACGTAAAGTGCATCTCATAAGTGTCCAGAAAAATATCAGCTCATTTCCTCTCCCTGGAGTCTCCTGTTGGCTCTTTGTCATATAAGCTGATGTGACACAGTGCATTCTCAGTGTCTCTAGCCAAAGGGACTCCTTTCCACCACTACACCTCCGGCATAGCACATACCCCATTCTACTTGGTTTAGAGCTATTATTATTTTAAAGGACTTGAGGCAGGTCTTTGTATTTAATAATGTACGCATCCTCCTGCATAACCAAACAGTGGGCTGTTCAAGGGCAGGTACTGAGCCTTGCTCCTTCTGGAGTCCGAGGCAAAACAGATCCGTGGTCAACCCAGACTCAGCTGGAATTACTTCAAGCAAGGCTGAATAGTTATTTAATCCTGAATTGGTTCATGGACTTCGGGAAGGTGTAGAGAGGGAAGTCACAGGTAGTCAGTGGGTACAGGCTGTAGAATTCTCTCAAAGCTCAAGAATTGTTCTCTCGAAGGGGTAGATGGTCAGGACGCTGCTCCAAGAACCATAGAGCATTCTGGGGTTAGAGAGTCAGACAAGATTCAGACCTGGGGCTAGCAGAGCCCAATGGGAGGTGCCCTGGAACTAGCACCCACATCATCTCCAGGGTTCCATTCAGTCTCTGGCCACTGGGATTGAGCGCTCACTCTGCCGTGTAATATTCACTTGTGTTTCTTAACGGGCTGAGACCACTGGACAGCCTTTGAGGGCTCCCCAGTGGGTCTGTAAATATCTTACTTGGGCGATACCCAAATAATGTGATTTAGTAAAATGCATCAAGGCTTTGAATTCCGAAAGACAGTACAAGCAAAAATGCTCAGACCCTGGCTCCATCACCCATGAGCTCTGAGCTTGGACAAGTTACTTAATCTCTCCATATTTCAGTTAACCCACTTATAAATAGGGAGCAATATTAACACTAACCTCCTAGGATCAGAATGAATCTTAACTTGAATTAGGAAGAGATTTAAAGTACTTGATGCATGTGAAGTGCTGGGAGGAAACACTTAAGTAATTAATAGCTAAGTGGAATTCAAAGATGCTGGGTTAAAAGCCCAGCTCTTCCATCCACTTGCCTTGAAGGAAGTTTCTGAATCTCGTCTGTAACTATAATGCCTCTGATAGAGTTGTGGTGAGAAGGGGATGGGGTAGTGATGAGTGGGATCAGGGATCTTCGACTAGGGTGAGGGCACAGATGGCATCTAATGCAAAGGAGTCCTGGATTCACGGCCTAGCTGTGTGTCAGTCTGGTTTTATGGCCAATCACAGTTCAATGCCTCTCCCTGGGACTTAGATAACTCCTTTCTTCTCCTTCATCTGCAAAATGATATCAGGTCCCTTCCAACTCTGAGGAACCGTGATATCAGCCAGCCTAATCTTCCAGAGGCAGCCATTGAGCAAACCCCATGGTGCATGCCTGACTGTACATCTGTCCGTCTGCAGGAGTTCCACTCACCGAAGGAACAAAAGGAGGGTGAGAGCCAGGAAGAGGGAGATAAGGGAGAGGGAGTATCCCACCGTGTACATCAGCTGCAGAGTGGACAGCAAGGCGTAATTCTCCACCTGGACACAGAGGAAGAACAGATGAGGATCAAGACAGAGCCTACAACCCCCAACCACATATCCAGGGCCACCGTGGGTCTAGGCATCGACTGAGATGCGTCCAGGCTCCCCAACATGCCTCTACACCTCTCCTTTGCTATGCTTGTTGACATCCAGGCAGGGTGGCTTAGACTGCTCTCTGTCACATCTCAGAGCCCACCGAGGGTCTCACCCCATGATGGATGCACCAAGAGTCACCATATCATAACAGAGTTGTGTCTAGGACAAGAGCATGCCTGGGAAATGAGGACAAGCTCTTTGTCCCTGGGAGTGCTATTCCGGGAGTCTCTGAGTCCTCCTCCCTAGAGGATTGGGCCAAATTTCTGTCTGGATGAATAATTTTTCATAGACGATTTTTTTTTGAAGTTGGCCCAATAGAACAGAGCTATGTTTTTTCTCTAAGTCCCAGGATAGCCTGAATGTGAACAGAGACCATTTATTAGAAATTCTGTGTTATTAAGCACGATTTTCCAATGGAGTCCCACCTTTTCCCTCAATCCTTTATGCATACTGCAGTCAAGATTAGGCTTCTCAATAACTTTCTATGCAAACACCCACAGTAAATACTTTTTTTTTTATTGGTTGTTCAAAACATTACAAAGCTCATGACATATCATCTTCCATACATTTGATTCAAGTGGGTTATGAACTCCCATTTTTACCCCAAATACAAGTTGCAGAATCACATCAGTTACACATCCACATTTTTACATAATACCATACTAATGACTGTTGTATTCTGCTACCTTTCCTATCCCCTACTATCCCCCCTCCCCTTCCCTCTCATCTTCCCTCTCTACCCCATCTGCTGTTGTTTAATTCTCTCCCTTGTTTTTTTTTTTCACAGTAAATACTTAATGTCTACCAAATTAGGTATTGAACTTCTTTGCATAATTTGTGATATGTCAGTATGTTTTATATTTATGCATAAACTGTACATACTTAAAGTCTAAAAGCTGATAAGTCTGGATAAATGAGTATATCTTTGATTTTATCACCATAATAAAAATAATGAACATTCCCATAACCTCCCCCAAAAGTTTCCTCATGACCTTTTGTGATATGTCTCCCCTTTCCCTCATCCCTAGCTCATTGCTATTCACCCACTGCCCAGGGAAATACTGTTCTGCTTTCTGTCATTAGAGATCACTTTGTATTTTCTAAAATTTTAAATAAACAGACTATTTTGACATGTTACTCTTTCGTCAGGCTTATTGCATCTGGAGTATTTATTTTGAGGTTCCTTCATGCCATACCATGTTTCAATAGTTTGTTCCTTTTTTAGTGCTGAATAGCATTCCACTGTGAAAATACCACACTTTATTTATCCTCTTACTTACTGGTGGGCGATTGGATTGTTTTCAGTTTGGGGCTTTCACAAAGTTTTTATGAACATTTCTGTGCAAGTTCTTGTGTGGACATAGGTTTTTATTTCTCTCAGATAAGTACCTAAAAATAGAATGGTGGAAGAGTATGGTGTATAGTTTAACTTCTTAAGAAACTGCCAAACTGTTTTCTAAAGAAGTGGTAGCAATTTACATTTCCATCAGCCCCATATGAGCTCCTTTGCATTCCCCCAATACATAGTACAATAATTCTTAAATTTTAACCATTCTAGTGGTATGCAGTAGTACCTCACCATGGTTATAATTTGTACTTTCCTAAAAAATATGATCTTGAGAATCTTTTCATTGCTTATTTGCCATCTGTGTATTTTACTGGGTAATGTATTTATTCAAATATTTGTCCATCTTTTAAAGTGAGCTGTTTCTCTTCTTATTTTTGAGTTGCAAATGTCCTTTTTTATAGTCTAGGTTCAAATCTCTTGTCTTGCAAGTATCTTCTTTCATTCTGTGTATTTCCTTTTAATTTTCTTAGTAGCATGAGTTAGTGTTAGGTCTTCCTATTTTGTTCTGTTTCAAAGTCATAGTGACTCCTACAGATTCGTATAAATTCTAGAATCATCTTGTTTATTTTCATCAAAATCATTCTTGGATTTTTATTGGAATTGCATTGAAACCATGGGTCATTTTAGGAAGATTGACATCCTAATTATTAAGTCCATGAACATGGTCTATCCCCCACTTTAGTTAGGTTTTAAAAATTTTGCTCAGCGAAATCTTTTGTCAAATATACCCTTACTTGTTTCATATTTTAATGCTGTTTTTATTTTCTTAATTGCAATTCTCAATCACTCGTTGCTAGTATATGAAAATACAGTTGATTTTTGTATTTGTTCTGTATTTCGAAAACTTGTTAAATTCACTTATTAGGTTTAATACTATTCAGTGTAGATTCCTTTGAATTTTTTTCTATGGACGATCATGCTATATTTGAATAACAACATTTTTACTTCTTCTTTTCCAAATTCTATGCCCTTTGCCTCCTTCTTTGCCTGTTTCTCTCTTTAGGACTCCAGTACAATGTTGAATAGAAGTAGGAAAAAATAGAATAACTTCCTTGTGAAAGATATTAGGGGAAAATGGTCACTCACCAATTAATATGATGTGAGCTACAAGGTTTTTAAGATGCCTTTTATATTGATTTTCTGTGGCTGCTGTAACATAGTACCACAAAATTGATGGCTTAAAAATAATATGATTTAATTCCCATAGTTTTGGAGGTCAGAAATCCAAAATCAGCTTCAGCTCATAACAAAATGTTGGAGGCTGCAGAAAATAATCAATTTACTGGCCATTTCTATGTCTGCATTTATTTTTTCTGGCTCTCTTTCTCATCTTCACTGTCTGAAACGTAGAATCTTCTTTCCTCTCTAACAGTACTTTCATCCCTAATCCCACTATCCTCTTTCTTTAGGACACTCCTGTTTACCCTGGGCCCACCAGGATCACCCGGGATAATCTTCCCTATCTCAAGACCCTTAACGTAATCATATCTGAAAAGACCTTTTGTTATATAAAGTAAATGCTCACAGGTTCTGGAGATTAGGACATGGACATCTTTAGGAGGCCATTATTCAACCTACCATGGCTTTATCCGATTGAGAAATCTCCATTTTCTCCCTTAAAGACTGAGAATTTTTATCATGAATGGAGGTTAAATTTTGTCAAATGCTTTCTGTTTGTCTATTGGAAAGACTCACCGAGATCATCTTTTTTAGTCTGTTAATATGATGAATTTCATTGAATAATCTTCAGATGAATCAGACCAACAAGTTGCCTTCTTGGTTTAAGTGCACTTGGTCATGATATATGAATTTCATGTTGTTGGACTCAGTTTGCTAAAATTTTTCCAGGAATTTTTGTGTATGCTCCTGAGGGATACCAGTCAGTAATTTTATTTTCTTGTAATGTTTTTGTCTGATCTAATGATGGCCTCATAGACTGAGTTGGGTAGTATTTCTTCCTTTTCAATTTTTTTGGATAGTTTGTGTGGAACTGGTATTATTATTTTGTCCTCTATTTCTTCCTTAAATTTTATCAGTTTGGACTTCATGAGCTTTAAGAATATGTTACTAGGTATTAAGATTTAGGATTGGGGCTGAGGATGTGGCTCAAGCAGTAGCGCGCTCGCCTGGCATGCACGGGGCGCTGGGTTCGATCCTCAGCACCACATAAAAAGTAAAATAAAGATGTTGTGTCCACCAAAAACTAAAAAATAAATATTAAAAAATTATCTCTCTCTCTCTCTCTCTCTCTTAAAAAAAAGATTTAGGATTGATATGTTCTCATGGTGAATTTGTCTATTCATTATTATTCATTATTATAAAGCATCTCTCTATAATACTAGTAATATACATTACTCTAAGAGCTATTTTGTCTAATATCAAAATAGCCATCCCTCTTTTCTTCTGATTAGTATTTTTTTTTTGGACGGGATGCCTCTTTTTCATCTTTTAAATTTTAACCGTAGTCTATAAAGTAAATGTTCTCTGGATAGCATGTACTTGGGTTTTGCTTTGATTTTTCTCCTTAATACAACCTTATTTAGAACATTTATATTAAAGATGGCTTATTTTGTATTAGTTTTTAATTCTATATTTTCTTTTTTGTGACATTAATTAGTGACTTTTTATTCTTTGTGATATATATATCTTTAATCCATTAATCCCATTTCTAGGAATCTTCCAAAGGATGTACTGCCACAAATATGAAAAAATGTATACATAAAGGTTATGGCATTATTAAGAATAAAAGTTTGGAAATAACCCAGATCACCATAGAATAGGGCTGAGAAAACTGTAGTAGATACATGATGTGAAGTACATACAAGCAGCTGTGAATACATATTTCTAGAAAATAACACACAATGATTTCCAGGATATGTTTTTTTAAAAATTTTTTTTTTAATATTTATTTTTCAAGTATCGGCAGACACAACATCTTTGTTTGTATGTGGTGCATGAGGATCGAACCCGGGCCACACGCATGCCAGGCAAGCGCGCTACCACTTGAGCCACATCCCCAGCCCCCAGGATATGTTGTTAAATGGAAAAAAAAAATAAGATAAATAGTAAGATATGTTGTACACAGCATTCTGTGTAAGGAAAATGGGAAACAACATATTTACATATTTGCTTAGTTTTGCAACAAGAAACAAGATATAATTATAAAAATGATAATAAATGATATACAAAATAGAGAATAATAAACAAAATAATAATAGGTAATAATAATAATAATAATAATAATATGATACAATGATAAAAAAACAAAGAAAGAATAAGCCAGAAAATAATCAAATTGATTGCTTATAGGAATAGGTAAGGATAGGGTGGAGGACATAGTGTCAAGAGTCAGAGATCTTTTTTATGTAGTTTTGGCTTTCAAACCCTGCCAATATTTTATGTATTAAAAATAAAATTAATACACCAACAATGATTTTGATAAGACAGAAATGAGGAAAACCATCCCATACCATTCACAATAGCTTTTTTAAAATATTAGGAATAAATTTAACCAAAAGATCTCTACAATGAAAATTAGAGAACACTGAAGAAAGAAATTGAAGAAGACCCCAGAAGATAGAAAGACCACCCATGTTCATGGATCGGAAGAATTAATATAGTTTACAAAATAGCCATTCTACCAAAAGTAACATACAAATTCAATGCAATCCCCATCAAAGTACCAATGACATTCTTCACAGAACTAGAAAAACAGTCCTAAAATTCACTTGAAAGAAATAAAAGATCTGGAATAGCCAAAGCAATTCTAAGCCAAAAAAGCAATGCTCTAGGCATCACAATACCTGACTTCAAATTATACTGTAGAGCTATAGTAACAAACGTTGTGTGGTACTGGCATAAAAACAGACACATAGACCAAGGGAACAGATCAGAAGACACAGAGACAAAACCACACATCTACAGTCCTGATCCTTGACAAAGGTGCCCAAAACATACATTGGAGAAAAGACTACCATTTTAACAAATGGTGCTGGGAAAACTGGTTATCCACATGCAGAAGAATGAGACTAGAACCTTATCTCTCACTCTGCACAAAAATCAACTCAGAATAGATCAAGGACCTCAGAATTAGACCAGAAGCTATGCAACTCCTAGAAGAAAACAGAGTCAACACTCCAGCATATAGGCACCGGCAACAAGTTTCTCTCAATAGGAGCCCTCAAGCTCAGGAAATAATGTCAGGAGTTAGTAAATGGGATGGAATCAAATTAAAAAGCTTCTGCATGGTCAAGGAAACAATTAGGAATGTAAGAGAGAACCTACAACTGGGAGAACTAACTACTCTTCTGACAGAAGATTGATATCTAGGATATGTAAAGAACTAAAACTAGAATCTAGAATATATAAAGAACTAAAAAAAAACCCTAAATAATGCAATTCATAAATGACAAGTGATTTAAACAGACACTTTTCAAAAGAAGAAATACAAATGACTAGCAAATACATAAAAATATTCAACATCTCTAGCAATCAGGGAAATGCAAATCAAAACTACACTGAGATTTCATCTCAGAATGGCAGTCATCAAGAATACAAACAATAATAAATGCTGGAGAGGGTGTGGAGAAAAAGGAACACTTTTACACTGTTGGTGGGACTGCAATATATATATATATATA
>NW_025999896.1:2766233-2830634 GCF_001458135.2 Marmota marmota marmota | reverse complement strand
GAGACAGTATATATATATATTACCACTATGGAAATATAAAAATTTATATTTATATTTTATATTTATGTCAAATATAAAGATGTATATTCCATATAAAGATAAAAGACATATATATTACCACTATGGAAATCAGTGTGGAGGTATCTCAAAAGACTAGGCATGGAACCACCAGATGACCCAGTTGTACCACTCTTAAAGAATTAAAGAGTGGTATCATACTGTAGTGATCCATGCATATCCATGTTTTCAGCAGCACAATTCATAACAGCCAAACTATGGAACTAGCCAAGGTGTCCATCCACGGACGAACAGATAAAGAAAATGTGGTGTTTATACACAATGGAGTTTTAGTCAGTCATTAAGAAAAATGAAATTATGGCATTTGCAGGAAAATGAATGGAACTTGAGACCATTATGATAAGCAAAATAAATCAAACTCAGAAGGTCAAAGATCTTATGTTTTCTCTCATATGTGGAAGCTAGAGAGGAAAAAGGAAAAGAAAGGTGGTGGGGCAGGGATCTAATGAAAATCAAAGGGAGATCATTAAAGGGACCAGGGGGCAGAGAGAGAGAAGGGAGACGGGAAATGCTGGAGAGTGATATGGGCCATATTGTATTATTATATTGTGCGTGTACAAATATTTAACAACAAATCATTATGTACAACTACAGTGCACCAAAAAAATGTAGAAAGAGAAAAAATAATAATCAAATCAGAGAAAATGGCGAAAAATCCTTCACACTAATAGAAACAAGTGAACATAAGATGACTATGCGGAGAAAATAATTATTTCAAACAATTATGAACACAATATTCCATGCTTGGGATATAGCCTAGGGACCAAAATAACTGCAAAGAAATCTCAGAATGTACCAAGTAGGTTTATATTTTCAGTTACATTTTTATATGTATATTTTTCTATTTGTTCTTTTTAGATCTACATGACAGTAAATTGTATTCTGACATGTTATACATACAGGTAGTATAACTTCCCATTCTTGTGGTTGAACATGACGTGGAGTTACACTGGTTGTGTATTCATATATGAACATAGGAAAGTCATGTCCAATTCATTCTACTGTCTTTCCTAGTCCCATCCCTCCTCCCTTCCCTCCATTCTCCTTTGTCTAATCCAGTGAACTTCTATTCTTCCCTTCCCCCAACTTATGGTGCGTTAGCATCTACATATCAGAGAGAACATTGAGACTTTGTTTTTCTAAGATTGACTTATTTCACTTAACCTGATAGTCTCCAGTTCCATCCATCTATTGGCAAATGCCATCATTTCATTCTTCTTTTTGGCTGAGCAATATTCCATTCAGTGACTATTTTAACATCTTAATTTTGAAACTATTTTGTATGCATTATAGGCAAAGATAAATAAATACTTATGATAATGTTACTAGGAAGCAAGACTTCACTGAAAAAGATACATAAATACAAAGTAAAAGAAAGTTTTTAAAAATCCTACATATCATATTTAAACTAGAATTGTCAATATGAATCTTGATTTAATTTTTTTCCCTTAAGTCTATATAACAGATTTAACTCTGCACCGTTGTAATAGTAAAAAGCACATCTTAGTACTTAGGCCTTGAGTTCTAATGCCATTTCTCCACTTAAAAAACTTAAGACCCCTTTAAGAAGCAGCAGATTCTAAGCCTAGAGCAGGGAAATCCAAATGAGCATAGACCACAATGTGTCAGGAAATAAGCAGGTGCTCAAATAATAACAATGTTATAACCAAAGGGTACAAGAGCCAGTTTGAAGGGATTTCACTAACTAAACTTAGAATTTTTTTTTTATACACTGGGGATTGAACCCAAGGGCTCTTAATCACTGAGATACATCCCCAGCCTTTTTATTATTATTATTTTGAGACAGGGTCTCCCTAAGTTGAATAGGGGCTTGCTAAATTGCTGAAGCTGGCCTCAAACTTGTGATCCTCCTGCCTCAGCCTCCTAAGTCGCTGGGATTATAGGCACACACCAGTTAAATCTAGAAAATTTTGAGCATCAAAAAGAATAATGATTATCAGCAAATAAAATAATTTGTAAGTTGAGTCACCAAAAACAGGTGGTGAATGGGTGAGATCTTTGCAGAAGAAAGGAAGTTAATAAATAGGAATGGTGGGACTTAATTGATTCCTGCAGGCATCATTGATAAAGGTCGAAACTCTGCTAAAAGTCTGTTAAGGAAAAAGATAAACACGTGGTACAAAAGTATAACCCCACCAATTATCCAGCAAGTACAAAATGAGAGACACGGGTTCTCTACCTGGACCAAGTGATTAAACATCACACCATTCTCATGCCTCATCTCCCATGTTGGTCAGGAGGTGTGATGTCATCCAAGATACATAGCACTTGGGAAGATTAACTTGCATGTCATCAAACTTCTAAACCTAACTTCTGGTGTACAGGAAATACAGAGGAGGGAGGAATAAGTTTAATGACAGCCCAAGAAAACAAACAAATCCAATCCAAATTATGGGACATTCTTAAAAAAAAAAAAAAAAAAAGGTCTCTTCAACAAACCTATGTCATGGGAGAAAAAAAGTAGGGCAGACTGTTCTAGATTAAAAGATACTGCAGTATAGAAAGCTAAATGCAATATTTGAACCTGTTTTGGGTCCTGGTCCAGGGCAGAAAAACTAGAAAAAAATTGGGGGAAACTTGAAGATGGATATAACAGATGATAGGAAGTAATCACTATTCATTTTATTTAGTTAGGATAAATAGAGTTATGTGAAATAATGCTCTCAATCTGAGAAGATAACTGATTAGTATTTAGGGGTGAAATTTCATGATGTCTGCAAACTTCAAATGTTTCAGAAAAAGAGAAAGAAAGCAAAAGCGAATATGGCCAAATGTTTAACCTATTTTGAATCTAGATAGTGCATATCTTATTATTCTTTTAATCTTTCTACACGTTTAAATATTGCAAAATAAAATGTTGGAGGTTATATGTAGATATATTAAAATAACCTTAGAAATTAAAATTAATCATTAAAACGATATACTATGTATTAAAATTATATCACGTGCATACATATCTATTGATGTATGTGTATAAATTAAATTCTGTATTTTAAGAATAGAAAGCACTCTTTATAAGGGCAAAGAAAGCAGCTTGAAGTAAGGCAAAAATAATGATTTACTTCCATACTACTTAACACAATTCCATACTAAGGAATCTAAACATACTGGTTAATGCTTATGCATATACATACGCACACACACCATCTTCTTGAAGAGTGCCACTTAACATGCAAAGGACCCCCATTAGCTGGGAGAACATAACATTTTGCTTGCCAAAACTCTGAAGGAAAAAGATTTACTAACATTGGCCTTTTTTGGGCAAAATTTCAACCCACTATTAGAAATACAGGTAAACATGGACAGAAGGCTTTTTTTTTTTAAAGTATTTAAATTCTTGGAAATACAGCCTTTTGCAGAGGGGAGGAGACTATGCCCTTTCCCTCACTTTTCTAAAGAAAGAAATCTTTACTTCCTGTCTTGGAAATGCAGTTTTCAAATATTGTCTTGCTGTCCCAGGTGCTGACTCAGGAATCAAGGAGACCTGAGCAGGGTTCACACCTGCTGATAAACTTGATTCTTAACTTTGGTAGTTGATCTATAAAAATCATCTGGGGAACTTTAGAACCAGTGTGGCAGGTCAATTGAGTCAGAATGTGTGAAACCCTTTGGTCAGCACTGACAGCGTGCCTACTGTATGTAAGGGCTGTTGTGCACCCCAGTATAAAAGGCTAAAGGTATTCAAATCTGACTATTACTTTCTGATTATTCTCAAGATAGCTTACAATACAAGAAGGAAGATAGGAAACAAACACAATTTGTTTAATTCAAGGCATACAATCAGCAAGACTTTGGTGTTATAACAAAAGCTAAGCAGATTAATTAATAATTAATATAAATAAATTGAATGCAATTCAACAGCAGGTGTCACTTTGATCCCTTTAAGAGGTGTGACCTGTCACGCAGTAAAACTACCTATGGAACACAGAATTCTGTCAACTCAAACCAGGTAATAAAGTTTAAAAGTGGTTTAGAAAGAATTTCCTGAGGACGTGGAAGATATGTTGGAAGGGAGGTGAAAGAGGAAAAATATCACCTGGTACATGACGTGGTCCTACTTACTGGCTTGTGAGAGCTGGCTGGTCACTTTTCAGTGAATCAGTGGGAAAACAACATTATTAAAAATTAAACTGTCAATTTGTAATGAAATAGGTATATTAAAACCAAAAGCTGTAAATACTCAAAATTAATCACTTGTTAATTATTTTTCTGCATGTCTGCATGTTTGCGTTCAGTGCCATTGGGGTAATGTTGTTGTATCTGCCTGGAGGAAACACTCATGGTGGCTGGTGAGCACCTCTCTCCTTTCTCTGTATCCAGTGGTATCACATTGGCAAGCTGAAGTCAGCCCTGGTGGTGGTATTTACACCCCAGGAACTGGCAAATATGAGACGAGAGCCTTTCTTTTTCCAGGGGTAAAAGCAAGTAACCAACTGTCAAACATTTACTAGCACACCTGCACTACTGGTATGGATAACCCAAACAAACCAACCTCTGGTCTATAGGCAACCATGTCCCCTGAGGGGGGAAACCCCTACTTTCAAAGGTCAGTTTCTTTCTTTATTGTGAAAGTTTTATTTTTTTGTCTTAACCGTGGCAACGGTTAACCAAACCATTCCATTTATTACTAGTTTTGTGTTAAATTCAGATATAGGATTTTCCTTAATATGTTTTACAAAAATTTCTGAATATGCAGCAAATTTGAAAGAATTTTATAAAGAGTACCTGTATATCCACACTCATTTTCTACCATGAAACTTTACCTGACATCATTACATTTCACCTTCTCTTCATCCCTCATATACAGATTTTTTAAATTACTTGCCAATGTAATGGGTATTACTACTTAGAGAACATGGTGTATTAGAGGATCCAATTATTCAGTATTATTGTTCTGATTTGAAACATCTCAGTAAGTACTTGATTTTAGACTTAAGTTGGAAACAATGAAAACTATTGAGATATTTAAGAAAATTTAAGACTCATCATTTAACCTTGGCGTATTCAATGAATTAGAGTTATTTAAGAGTGAAGAAAGATGTGTTTGTTATAATCAATATTTAATATATTTAAAACATTTCAAAGTATTTCATACGTACAAATGCAGTTAAAATTTTAGAGCATTTAAATAACTAGTGTTTAAGTGTCAACAAAAATAAAAGATCTCCTTAAAAGTATTAAAACTTGATTGATTTATAAATAAAATAATAAAGTACATAAGTTGACCTTAATAGTGTCACAGAAAACTAAGTTTTTGATTTTTGAAAGTCAAATGAAATATTACATTAAAAAAAAAAACAGGCTGAGATTGTGGCTCAGCAGTAGAGCGCTCACCTACTGTTCCCTGTGTTCGATCCTCAGCACCACATAAAAATAAATAAAATAAAGATATTGTGTCCAGTTTCAACTAAAAAATAAATATTAAAAAACAAACTAACAAGCAGACAGAGCAGAGAAGCCACTATAATAGACAACAAAAACAGAGGTTGACAGACTGTTTAAAAAGTTGGACACCAGTCTGTGGTTTTATTGGGAGGTGGTAGAACCTTTAAGAGGTGGGGCCTAATGGGAGGAAATTAGGTCACTGAGGCTGTGCCCTTGAAGGAGATACTGGGACCCCAGCCCCCACCCCGTCCCTCTCTCTTTTCTTCCCTGCTGCCACGAGGTGAGCAGTTTCTTTCACCATGTGCTCCTGACATTATATGTTGGACCACCATAGGCCAAAAGCAATGAGGCCAAGCAACATGGACTGAAATCTCTCAGTCAAAATAAATCTTTCCTCTTTATAAGTTGATCACCTCGGGTGTTTGTTATAGTAACAGAAAGCTGACTTATAGTTTAGATGTGATTTGTCCCCCAAAAGCTCATGCGTGAGACAATGCAAGAAATGATTGGGTTATGAGATCCTTAACCCAATCTGAATTAATCCCTTGATAGGGATTAACTAAGTGGTAACTGAGGGCAGGTACAATGTGGCTTTCTCTCTTCCTCTCTCTCCTTCATGGTGTGATGTCTTGAGCCACTTTTCTCCACCATACTCTTCTGCCATGATGTTCAACTTCACCTCAAACCCCAAGGAATGGAGCCGGCTATCTGTGGACTGAGGTCTCAGAAACCATGAGCCCCCAAAATAAACTTTTCCTCCTCTAAGTTTTTTGTGTCAGGTCTTTTGGTCACAGCAGTGAAAAACACTGACTAAAATGCTAACAAACAAGCCATACAAAGAGGACATTACCAGCCCCGTCTCATTCATGAGTGGAGAGAGGCTTAGTGGCTCGGGTCACACAGATAGTTTTTCTAGAACTGAACTCTTTGCTTTTCCCTGTCCCCAAACTTCAAACTATTAAAATACCTTTAGTGTTTGATGGGAGAACATTCAAATGATTTTTAAAACCTACAAAATTTCAAAATCCAATTAAATGATGAAAAAAGTCACAACTTAAGGGATAGGGGAGAAGAGTGCTTTGCAGCTCAAGTTAGGATAAACAATAAGGTAGGGAAACATCTAGAACCCAGGAGAAATTGAAGGCAAGGCCCCTCTCTTGCTATGCCTTCTATCTCAATGAGGGGCATTTCAGGGCTGGGGTTGTGGCTCAGTGGTAGAGTGCTCGCCTACTATGCGTGAGGCACTGGGTTCGATCCTCAGCACCACATAAAAATAAAATAAAGATATTGTGTCCACCTATAACTAAAAAGTAAATATTTAAAAAAATTAAAAATGAGAGGCATTTCAAATCCCCCCATACATCCAAGTCAGACACCTGAGATCTCAGGGCCCCTGAGGAGAGCTGGGGAAGTCATTCCAAGTACAGGGAAGAGCAAATGGAAAGTCTAGGACCAACCCTGGAAGACTCACTTCACTCAGGATTTCGCATCACACACTGGTAGTGGGAGTCCATCTGCTCTTTGACCCTGTCTATGTTTTCCCTTCTGTCAAGAATATGCTCGTTCTCATCCTTCCCACAGCCATCTCTTTCCTTCCCACCCTTCAGGGCTCAGGTTGGCCAGCCTTCCTTGTCCCCAGTGTATATCAGTGTCCCCCTCTTCTGTATGCCTGGGCATCCCCTTCTTCTGTACCAGCCGTTATAGGGCCTCTCTGCCCCCTAAGACTCTCAGCTCTTTGAAATCAGTATCTGCATTTCAGCCACTGTTTATTCCTAGTGCAAAACCCGAGCACACAGTGGGTCCTCAACTCATGTTTATGTCTGGTCTATTTGAAAGAGACAAGAATGTGGCCCAATCCTCAAGAATATCAGTAATAATAAATGCTGGCGAGGATGTGGGGGAGAATCCTTTCCTCACTTATACACTGTTGGTAGGACTACAAACTAGGATAACCACTTTGGAAAGCATTAGGGAGATTCCTCAAAAGCCTAGGAACGGAACCACTATAGGCCTCAGCTATTCCACTCTTTGGTATTTATCCAAAAGAAATGGAATCAGCAGACTATACGACAGTGACACACACATGCCAATATTTATAGGAGCACAATTCACAATAAACAAGTTATGGAAACAGCCAAGGTGTCTGTCACAGATGAATGGAAAAAAAGAAAATGTGGCCTGTATACACAATGGAGTTCTACTCAGCCATGGCAAAGATGAAATGAAATCATGTCATTTGCTGGTAAAGGGACGGAACTGGAGAACATCAGGCTAAATGAAATAAGCCAGACTCCGAAAGTCAAGAGTCGAATGTTTTCTCTCATGTGCAGAAGCTAGACAGAAATAAGGAATTTAAAGGGGAGAGCTTATGAAAAGAGAAGGGAGAACAGTAGTGTCCAGGAAGGGGACAGAGGGAGAGGGAGGGAAGGAGGGCAGGGGACTGGCCTAATTATGCTAAGTGCATGTGAGAAGATATCACAATGGATCCCACTTTGCTGTGTCAAGTATAAAGCACCAATTTTAGGAAATAAATAAATAGTAGGAAGACCAGTTGAATAGAGAAGGGGGGACAGGAGGGTAAGAGGAAGTACTGCATATGAAATGGAACAAGTTATGCTATGTGCCTATATGAAAATGTCACATGAACCCACTATGATGTATAAATGCAATGCACTGCGAATTTTTTAAAATTGGACCCTAGGCATCCTCCTCCTCTCTTCCATGTGCTCCCTTGCATTGGGACTTGAAGGAAGGTGGACAGGATTTGGACAAACAGGAGATCTTTAGGGAGAAAGGCAGGAGCCCAAAACCAGAAAGTAGAGAAGATCTGGGCCTGAGGAGACTCCAGAACAGGATCCTGCAAAGAGAGCACACAGAGAGACGTCTGAAGCTTGGATTCGTTCATTCCTCTGGCTTTTACTGAGCTGCCAGGATGATTTGCTGAGCAGTTACCACCCTGGATCCCGGTGGTAGGGCAGTAACTCCTACTTAGAGCTTGCTGACTTCATGTCAGATTTACTCCTCTGAACTTTATGTCTCTTAATGCTCTAAATCCTCACAACCATTGCAGGCAGCAAACGCAGTCACCGTAGGATGGGCAAGGTAGCAGAGGCACAGAAAGGTGAAGTGACTGGTGCCAGGTTTACAGCCTGAAGTGACGCCCAGATATGAAGTGCCTGGCTATGCCGTTGGGCTGTAGGACCCCAGGCACTGCTACTCTCATCTGAATTCTGATGAGAGGACTGGATAACAAACAAGCAAACAGGAGAATTTCAGGGCATGACCAACGCAATATAGGAACCCCACCAGGGATGTGGTGGAAATGTGGTTCAGTGGTAGAGCACTTGCCTAGCATGTGGAGGGGCCTGGGTTTAACCCTCACTGCGTGCACACACACACACATACACACACAAATGGCAGAAAGTGACCATGGAAGGTCTGGATTGGGTAGTCATGGATGACTTCTTTCTGAAGGAGAGAACTAAACTAGAATCTGAAGGATGAGAAGGAGCCAAACACAGGAGAGCTGGGGGAGATGATCCAAGCACAGGGAGTGGCAAGTACAAAGGCTAGGACCCACTTCCCTTGGGATTTCATGTTTCACCTTATTAGTGGGAGAAATTCCATGGCGGGTGCTGCTTTGCGGGGTAGCGGACCTTCCCTTGCCAGGTTGGAGTGAGACAATCTGTTGGAAGGCCCTTTCTGTGGCCCCTACAGCTGAGTGCCCCAGAGGAGGGTGGTTTGGGCCTTGGGCACCTTATCACCAAGCCGGACAGACTCACGTTTTGTTTGAAGCTGTGGTTCTCGGAGCATTCGGAGTCATCCTGCCAAATATCTGTGGTGTTCACTAGGGTCTGCCAAGTTCCCCGAGCCAAGCAGTGTCTGTAGGCTCTTCCTGAGCTCTCTGAAAGTAAACAAAGCTCTAGAGGAAAGGTCAGAACACACAGCCCATTCCCTGAGCACGCTGGAAGGCCCTCACCCTGGCCACAGAGCTGTGGAAAATCCCAGGGAAAGGGATTTTTTTTTTGTTTCCCCCTTTGGGGGCTCATTAGCATCCTTACTGTTTATTTGGGACAGAAAGAAAAACATGAAAGCCTCTCGATTTCGTAACAAACCATGATCCACTAATGTCTGCTGTGTTTACCCGAAGTCTCCGGAGTTAGAACAGTCCCTGGTGACTCAGAGATGTGATAACCCCTGGAAGGTACAGCCCAGCTGGGAGACACCGACCTGGGCTCCTGCACTTGCTCAGTGGTGCATCGCTTCCTGATACCCAAGAAGAGCATGCAATGGGCATGAGGCGGACAAATTGGAGCTGAAGCTTGATGTGTCACCTAATGAGTGGGTGTCCTGGGCTCAGCCCTCCCTCTCTGTGCCTGCAGGTTTCTTCATCAAGAACTAGAACCATCATGATGCCACCCTCTGGATCTTGAAGGAGGATTAAAGGAGTGTGTGTGTGTGTGTGTGTGTGTGTGTGCAGATGATGGGCAAATTGTTCTGTCCACGCTGAGTGCTGTGGTAACTTAGTCACATCTACTCCAGGAGCACCTCCTGAAGCTACTACTACCTGGAGGGCCAGGATCTGGACTTGCAAAATGAGAAGTGGAAATCTGCTGGATTTTCCTAGACCAGACCCTGCACATCACAGTCCAGCAGTAGCTATTTTCTGCATTTAATCATTGGGTACCCACATAGTACGTCCACCTGCCCAGGCGACAGTTTTGCTAGGGTGTCTAAGTGACATCTCAAACAATAGGCCCCAAACCAAGTTCTTCATCTTCTCAAAACCTAATCCCCCTACACTCTTTCCCACCTTGCTAGATGGCAAACCCAGCCTGCCAGTCCTCTGGCTCCAAGCCTTGGTGTCAATCTTGCTTTCTGTCTCCTGTAGCTAATCATCTATACTTTCAAATATATCCAGAATCTGACCACTGCTTTTTACTGTGTCCTTCTCTCCTAAGTGGAACCATCATCTCCCCTGGAAAGATGTCTCCTCTGACAATTCTGCCCCTCATATCTATGGATAAGATGTCAATCAACAACCTGGATAAGATGTCCGTGGCATCATGCCAATATCTACTCACTATCTTCCAAGGACTTGAGAACGCATCAGAATCTTTTCATGGCCCCTACAAAGCCTTGTCAGACTGGACCCCCAAATCTCTCTGCCCTAACTTCTTATTGCTTTTCTTCCCCTTCCACTCAAACCACATTTGTCTCCTTCTCTTTTTGAAACAGACCACCCATGCTCTCCACCAAGGGCTTTGGCACCTGGAAACACCTCCACTATTGGCTAAAACCTTTACCTCCTTTAAGTCTTCACTGAGACACCAGCTTGTCATTGAATCCTTCCCTGACTACCCAACTTACAGTCACCACCCACTCCTCCCCTCCTGTGCTCCCATTCCTTCCCCCAGCTCTAACTTGTGTAAAATGTATCACATCCATACTTACCAATGATGCTCGCTGATTTTTTTGTCTGTCTGTCTTGCTAAAACATGAGTCCAACAGGAGAATTTTATTCTGTTTGGATCATTACAATATCCCAGGTGTTTATAAATAATGCCTGGCATACAATAGAAGCTAAATAAATATTTGTTGAATGAGTGAATGACAATAGTTCCCTTGACACTTGTGTTCTTCATGCCAATCATAATGCTCTATGCTGCGCCTGCTAGGATGAACCTGGCAAACTCAAAGTCTATGCAGGAGATTGCGAATAAAAAGCGCCATCCGCCATCATAAATTCTGGCAGAGACGGCACAGGTTAGAGAAGAAGCCTCAGGAAAGCAGAGGGCCATTGCACTGTGGGGAGAATTGCTGGAAGAATTTTCTAGAAGGATGAAAGATTTGAGGTGAGAATTAAAGTTGGATTTATTGATGTGGGCAGAACATTTGAGGGGGCATCCTGCGCAGAAGAGTGAACAAAGGCACTGGGTGCCAACCACTGGGAATCGTTTGGCTGGAATGGCAGGAAAATGGCAGGGGAGAGGGGGGAGAATGATGGACAGATCAGCAAGGCCAAGCTACAGGTCAGAGATGCCATTTATAGGTGTTGTAAAGGGAACCAACATAACCTCCTGATTGGCATTTTTAAAATCCTTGTGCGGGGTGGTTGGAAGGGGTCAGATCTGAGGCTGGGGATGAGGAGATTGGGAAGCCACACAGACAGTGCTGCTGAGCTCCACCAAGGTACCAACAGTGGGGCATGGGAGGGAGGGGAGCCAAAGGACCAGCTACCGTGGAGCCCACCCCTGGGTTGGAGAATTATTTTCCTCTCCTCTATTTCCCACTTCTCTCTCTCCCTCATTTTCTACACCATCTGATAAAAAGTCTCAACTGTTCTGCCTCCAATGTTTTCCTTTGATCTTCCCCCTTCTCCCCAACTTCTCATCTCTGCCTGATCCCTTTGCCTGGACCACTGTAGTAGCTTCCAGATGCACCTCCCTCCCCACCGACCCCACTCCCCAGTGCAACAGCTACATGCTGTCAATGTTGTCCTCCGTAACTACCAATCTTGTGTGTCCTTCTTATGCCTTATCACGTTCTGGGGCTCCACATACTCTTCCCCTACAGAAGAAAGTGGAAAACCCCTCATGGAATACACTATTTCTTTCACAATCAGTCCCCAGCCTCACTGATCAGTTGTAGAGGCCAAGAAAACCTGTATTTATTATCTCACTCTCTTCCATCTTGAATCATGAAGTTCATTCCTTTAAAGAATGCTTCTGCATCCCTTTACATTTGTAGAGGTTCTTCTCCAAACCCTTCTATTGTCTTCACATGCCCGTTTTACTTTAGGAACCCGGGTGGTTTCTAAAGTTTTAATGAGAAAAATACTTTAGGAATCGACTTGGATTCCAAAGACCTAATTGAGTGGGAGAGTCACTTCCCATATTTTGCAAATCGCACTGCCTTTAGTACATTCCAGAAGCCCAGAACCTACTTCTTAAAAAGAACCTTTAATTCAATTTTCTTGTAAACGTGGAGTTTGAATTCCTGCTTTATCCTAAAGCTCCTGAGAAGGAACAGATGGTGAAGCTGGGAGGTGGTGGTCATTCTCTGCACCCCTGAGGAATGTGTGGACGTTTGGAAGCTGAAAGACCGTGAAGGAATCCAAGGGCCTCCATCTTTGATTCAGCTTTAGCTCCACTTACAGAGCACCTGCTAGAAGGCCAATTCTGGGTGTTCCTTCTCATTTGTTCCTCAAAGTAATCTAAAAAGTTAGCTATTCCTCTCTTTCCGGACAAGGAAACCACCGTTGAGCGGGCTCCAGGAACTTGTCCAGTCTCAAGAGTATAAAACAGAGGGATTGAGTCTTAACTTCAGAGTCTGACTCTGCATCATTGAGTTCCTTCCACCTCACTAAGCTGTCTCTCATGGGAACTGTTTGCCTAAACCATCCAGACCCCTCTGTCTATCCAGTTCTCTAGTACCTTCTCTCCCAGCCTCCCTGAAAAGCTCACAGCCTCATGCCTCCTGGACTGATTCCAACTGGATTTCATCAGAGAACAGCTCCATAAAATATGTCAGTAACTCTCTCACCCAGAAGTGCATCTTCCTTTTAGGCTGTGTGTGTGTGCATACATGCACACACGCATGCACGAACATGCATGTGCACTCACTAGAGGCCTCAAAATATTAAAACCAAAGAACCACGGAGGTGATTCTCTATTGAACTGACATTTCTCAGAGGCTCACTCTCACCTTCTTTTACCTGGAGCTTCATAACTGCATAGTTATGCAGTTAGTTTTAGTTGTCCTTATATTTGTGCATGGCCTTTGGTCATAGGTAACAGAATTCTAATGAGTAATGGCTTCCAGAATAAAACGACCAAGATGTTGGGCTTCTTGGGCAGGGATGGTTTCCTGAGTAATATTTACTTCCTTTAAACAGGATTGGGGTCAGCTAAGTGGTTAAGTGCTCACTCAAATCCCATGGCACTTGAAAGTGCCAATTCAATGGTACTTCCATCGAAAGCTGATGCAAGGGAAGGTTTAAGTCCTGCCTCTGCCTGCTCTCCATGACACTGACCATTCTTAACCTGGAGTGCAGTCAGATTCTGTGGGAGCCAGGTCCGGACTCTGTCATTTATGAAGTCAAGGGAGCTGCTGTATAAATGAAACGCCCAAGAATAGTAGAATTTCAGCAAACAAGAGGAGAAGAAGAATGATATATTACCAAAAGCTTAGAAGAACACCTTTGGGGCGTGGGGAAAGGACTTAGGAAAAGTAGTTGGCTGGAGCCTTCTCTCTAATTAGCATCTGATGAGTTTATCCAGGAGGGACTAGCCTTGAAAGAAATTGTCAGAAAGTAGTAAGTTAGGCTTATTACCTTCATTCCACCAAGGTAGGTATGATGGGCAGGGAACGGAGACATTTCCAGGAGAAGAATGAGGCCAGCACACATACTGATCAAAGGTTCCATTACAAAATATGCCTAGGGAGAGAAGAACGAACATCAATATTTGAGCACAGGGCCTCTTATAGAAGCAGAAGGGGCCTGGATCCTAAAGCCCACCTTGCTACTGAAAGAAGCTATGTGGGCCTCCCTCTCTAGATATGTAAAAGATGAAGAATGATTTGGGCAGCAGAGGAATGCAGCCCCAAACGTGGTGCCTTTATCTACTCAGTTTAACCCTAGTCAGTTAATGTAATGTCCATGTCATGCTAATTTTGCTTTATGTGAACCAAACTCTCGCAGAAACTCTGGGTCACACTTGGAGATCCAGCCAAAAAGCCTTATGTTCCATAATTAATTTGATTAAATAATTGTCAAACCTTCACCAATTAGATCCCAGAACACACCTACGATGAAATATGCAAAATAACAAGCTGATTTAAGGACATCTGTGGGATCTAGGTTCCTGGTCACATACTCATAAAATGACACAAATTCAATCTATAACAATTCAGTTGACAAATTACTCACCATTGAAGACTAGGCAGTAATTGTAGCAGATAGCTTTCGTCAAAGAGGGCTGCATCCATACACATCCCATGTCATGTTACTTTATAGTGAGAAGTGGGTTTATGGTCACTCTCCTTGAGCCTGGGGAGAACTTTGTAACTGTCTCATCCAACTGAGCTTGGCAGAAGTGATGTTGTGTGACTTCTGAAGCCAGGTCATACAAAGTGATATGGGCTGTCATTAGGCTAGCCCTTAGGAACCCAGCCATCTGCTGTAAGGAATCCCAATCCATGTGGACAGGCCATGCATATGGGCTACCAGTTGCCACTTAACTTTCAGTTGAGAACCAGCATCAGCTAGTGGACATGGGAGGAGGCTTTGGGTGATTCCGGCTCCCGAGTTTTGAGTCTCTCAGCTGAACCCCAGACATGGCTGAGCAGAAACCTGTCAGGCCCACTGTGTCCTGTCTGCATTCCTGATCCACAGGAACATTGAGAGACACATGATTATTACTATTTTAAGCCACTAAGCTTTGGGGCAACTTGTTACACAGCCACAGATAACTAATATATGTGCTTACCAGAAGGTTTCTTAAGTAAGTCTTTTAGACACTTCTCTTTGTACTGAGCCCACTTCCGAGTTGTCTCCTCAAGGAGAGATCCTGTGGCCTGAGCAGACAAAAACAAGGTAACTCCCAGTTAGCTGCAAGCTCAGATGTAGCCCTGTTATTTCACACCACAATTCTCAAACCTTCCCACTGGCGAAATGCCCACAAGATGGTGTCCCAAGGAGACTTGGAGTGAAGGTCCAAACAGATATCTCGCCTGGGACCTGGACACGACACATGGAACCACGTGTTTGGTTGGCAGGATGAAGCCAACCAAAAGGTTCTTTGTTGCTTGGGGCGCAAACAACAACCAATCTAAGCCAGCCCAGGCCACACACAGTGACAACTAATTCCAGTAACCATGGTAACCCCTCCCTGGAGCACAGACTAGACAGCACCAAAACATGGACATATGTCACTGGGTGCAGCAAAGGTTCAACCAGAACTGCTAGTAACTGGACATATGAAACACAAAAGACCTCAGGCAAAATTTTGGACTGTGGAGAACCCAGAAGAGTTCTCCAGCCACATGGCCAAGACAAAATGGCGGATGAGTCCCACCTCCCACATTTTTTTCGGGCTTCCCATTGGTCCTTTCATTGTCATTCAATCAGGGCTTTTGGTCCCAACTCCCAGCCACTAACCTGTACTTCCTGCTTCACCCAGGTCTACTACCAGAGCTACACAGATCTTACATTTTACTTAAGAATGCTCACCTGTAAATACTAAGGAAAGATATCTTTTTCAGGCAAAATCTGATTCCACAGGCTTCTACGTTGCCCTAAGCCTGATTTGCCCTCAAAGCTAAATAACTTGATTTTTTTTTATCCCTTAACAGCTTCCTTTAAAATCCTTCCTTTTTGAAGACACAAATTGGGTGTCAACTACTTTATATACCAACTGAGATATGAAAAATTGTGCTCTATATGTGTAATAAGAATTGTAATACATTCCACTGTCATGTATTAAAAAAAATAAAATCAATTAAAATAAATAAATAAATAAAATCCTTCCTTTTCCTCTTTATGGTTGTTACTAAATAATGTTACATTGATGAGAGATCATTCATATGCTTATTGAATTTTGCTTTTAATTTTGGAGATTATGAGGATGCATTTTGCTTGCCACAGGTACAAAAGCCAGCATCATGAGATCTTTTCTCACAATGTTCCTATAACAACCAAGAAATCCTCATTCTTCTCATTCCTGACTATATAATTATAAAAAAAGAGTAAATGTATACACAAGGATTTTATTTTAACCACATCATGTGATGTCATTAATATAAAAAGTGCACTACTAGTCCAAGGTAAAATAAATGGATCCAAATACTTTGAAGAGCCACATGGTTTGATGAGACTTATTTTAAAATTCCATGGTTATATAATAGTAACTTATACCTTTATTTTTAATACATATCTTTCCAGTTATTTGGATAATCTATAGTCCTTAATTCATAGAATAGTTAACATATATGTCTATTTGTTTAATTAATATGTATCTATTTCCTTCAGCAGAAAACACATAATTTATATTTCTTATACATGCATTTATCCGATGTTCTGCTTTTTATAGTTACAAATATTTAAGATAAATGTATTTTACTATAAAATACCTATTTCAAAATATAATACAACCATCAAATAATCTCTAATTCTCAAATTATTGTACAAATTTTTATAAGATGGTAAACAGAAATGATTCTGTCAACAAAAATGTCTAAGTGCTGTACCTATATTTTCACTGAGATATTTCTTCTTATCAAGATATAATAATATGTTTAGATTCTAAGATTTATATAAATGGTTCCAAAGTATAACCAAGAAAAATTCTAAAAGGACAAGAATATACTTCCACAGAGAGGAAGCACACCTTGGAGGTCCTAAGAAGAAGAAAGAAATCATCTTTGGGTAAAACAAGGTCTTTATGTTCTAGATTTTAATGATTAAAAAAAAAATTCTAAATAAGGAAATCCTTATATCATTATCTTTATTTATTCATTTTTTAACATGATTTCTTTCTCTTTTTTTTTAAGAGAGAGAGAGAGAGAGAGAGAGAGAGAGAGAGAGAATTTCAATATTTATTTTTCAGTTCTCGGCGGACACAACATCTTTGTTTGTATGTGGTGCTGAGGATGGAACCCGGGCCGCATGCATGCCAGGCGAGTGCGCTACTGCTTGAGCCACATCCCCAGCCCCCTTATATCATTATCTTGACAGATGATATAGAAAGTTAAAATAATTGAAAAACAGATTTATGTACAACTGGATTGACTATAATAATTTGAACTGATTAATTCTAGGATATTTCAGACTTTCCCCCCCAGATTTTATTATACTAATATGAACCAAGATTTTTTCCATATTTTGACATGATAAAGACCTATTAAAATGTTGTTTATTTCCATTAAGTAAGGCCTTTATTTGCCTAGTGATTCTTGTTAAGACAAGGATTAATTTTAGTGAATAAATTCACAATCTTGATTAAACAATAACATTTTAAAATGCTGACTTAAATTCCAATTTTGACACTTTCCCTTGGAGGCTAAAATTGATTGATTCAAAGACATCATTGGATGTTTATGGGATTTAGGAGAACATTTTATTAGGATTGGTGTTCTCCAAATTAAAGTAATACATTAGTTTTGAATAATAAAAATTCTAAACTTTGTTGGAAATTCATTTGTAGTATATAAATTTTCTAACTGGACCTATAATCCATGAAACATTGTAAGACTTGTATATTGCTCCCTACACTGGGAAGTAATCTTAATCATATTTTCTTTTTTTTTAATATTTATTTTTTAGTTGTAGTTGGACACAATACCTTTATTTCACTTATTCATTTTTATGTGGTGCTGAGGATTAAACCCAGGTCTCGCACGTGCAAGGCGATCGCTCCTCCGCTGAGCCACAACCCCAGCCCCTTAATCATATTTTCTAGAAGACAATTAAGAGACACCTATTGGGGCTGGGGATGTGGCTCAAGCAGTAGTGCACTTGCCTGGCATGCGTGCGGCCCGGGTTCAATCCTCAGCACCACATACAAACAAAGATGTTGTGTCCGCCGAAAACTAAAAAATAAATATTAAAAAAATTCTCTCTCTCTCTCTCTCTCTTTAAAAAAATTAAAAAAGAGACACCTATTTAAAGGATAGTATTCTGAAATATAGAGATATTTTGAGACCTTCTCTCAGGAAGAAATGAGGGTTCCTTTTAAAATTGTTCATTTACACATAATATCAAAATGAACCAACTAGTCTATATACTAAAAAATTACAATGGTTAATAAAAGATGTCTCATTTTCATATCTAGTCTCAATTACTACTAACAGAGAAGGCCTTAAAAAATTACCTACTAGGAAAAAAGATCAAAGGGGACCTCGCAAACTTAACATAAACCAGAATACATTCAGGGAGATTTTCGAGAGAGCCAAGTTCATGTATTGAAATATTTCAAAATTTATGCCAGATACCTAACCCTATCTACAGAGATATTATGCTATTACTTATGTAAACTTTAAAATAGAGGACCATCTTAAAAATGGTTTTAAAGGAGATTTATCTTAACCATGTCCCAATAACACAGAATAGGAACAAAACTAACAGTCTATCTGAAGCACAGACAACTCCCCCAAATTTATTAATATCCAACAGGTAAACAGAATACCTAAAAAATAATTTTAGAAAGCCTTTATAAAAATCCTACTATTTTCATAGAGAGATTTAAAGAGACAATACAGCACCTTAAACTTATAGGGGGCCACTCGTTTTCAAAAGTTAGCCTTCATCATTCCAAGGGATCTACAGAGGTTAGTTAACATAGTCAAGTTTGGATATTACACCATAGTTGAATGGAGACCAATGAAGGAAAGGAAAGGTAAACATACAGACAGAAAAAAAAATTAAAATACTAATCTTACCCCAAGACAAATAAACCTTCTGGTTAAAAATTTTACTTCTTTTCTAAGTTATAAACAGATTTTTGGAAGCCTCTAAACATGGAAACAGGGTCTTAACTTTGAGCCCCTGTCAACAGTTTGTCACTGAGGAAAATAACCCTAAAAATAGTTACCCCTAAAATATTAGACAGACAGCCATAAATAAATCAGCTCAACAGCCGATAGCTTATTTTAATAAGAAATTTAACATGATAGAGCTTTTCTCAACATTAATAATATTAGATGATGCCTTATGTACATTGATATTTTTGAAATTGGTAAAACCATAAATTATACATAATTATTAGAGCTAATTTTACTACATTAAATAAAGTTATTAAGGATGCTCATAAAACTGTTTCTTTATATACAAAGATTATTTTGACATGAGATCCCTAAAAATGTTATTACTAGCTCAATGTTATATAAAATTCTAAATTAGATCACTGTCTTAATATTGTTGACTTGTTTTTACCCATTAATATTTGGGATATTAACTCCCTACACTTAGGTCAACACTAAGTTTGATAACAACAATGACAGTTTTTCATGGATTCATAGATTAAAAAAATTCATTTCTCTATTTCATTCTTTATTAATGGTTAAAAAATCTTCTCTAGGCTTATTTAACATATGTACTTCCTATTTTAGATAGATGTCTATATTTTTCTCATGCCCACCACTCCTAAGTTATAAACTCTTGACTCCATTCATTCCAAATTAAAATATCCAATTGGAGTTCATCTGAAGCTAATTTCAAAATATAAATTTTTATTATATTCTTCATTTTTAGTGATTTTATTAAAGTCAAAAATTAAATCATACATTAATAAAACAGGTTTCTAGTCACCATAGTCCCTCTCCAACTCACTGATGTTGGACTTAACATAGCTAGTAGATGACTTTTGTCAAAATTCAGAACAAACTAAGTATGGTAAATCTTTTCTTATTATGCAAATATTGTACTATTATCTATAACTTTAATGACTTATGCCAGGACTTTGCTCAATTTTATTAAATTTTTTAAAAAGTGGGGGAAACAGGACCCCCCACACACATAATAGATCTTACATAGTATTTTTAAAATTTTTCTTAATTTTGATACTGAGAGTCTTACTGCTGCTAGACCATGATTTAGTAAGTTAAATCAAATCAAAAGATAGAGTTTAAACCGGTCATCATGGAAAGGTTGAAAATCCTGACACAGGAAGGTAAATCTCCCAGCTGCAAAGTTTACAGCCATGCAGCTTCACAAGCTTGTCAGGTATGTAAAAATTATGAACAAACTTCTATGGACCCATTTCTCAGATCCATTATTTAATGTGCAACATGGACTAAAAAGTCCACCCATGTAACTAGATTAATTGTACTGACTCTAATGGTCACTTATACCCATATGTTGATCCTATGGTAAACAGGCTGTCTGGGAGTATCTTTTGAGAAAAAGATAGCATATAAGAAACCTAAACCAGCTGATTATGCTGGTCCTTAAAAATTAAGACTATATACATCTGGACAATTGTCAAAATAGAATTTTTGTATACAAGCCAGTTATTTACATAAAATATCCACCAATGTATTATAGCCCTAATCCTTCTACAATAGAAACTGACGCCTTTTCTCAGTGGATGGATTGTGCATGTCTTGCCTGTACAACATGAGCTGTCTGGAAATAATGGATATATTTTAGGTTGGTCTCCTAAAATTACATGAGGATCCTAGAAACCTTAATCCTCAGTGAGATGGCACCCAAAGGACGTTTTGATGTTTGACTTCTGCCTTCAGAATTGTTACATTACTGACAGACCTAAAAGACTCCTTAAATGTGAGAATTGAGAGAAAAGATGATTGAATATCCTGAAACCTATAAAAGGTACAACTTGCCTAATTTTATTGCTAGTTGTAGTAGAGAAAAAAGACATTGATCCTTCATCAATGTTCCTTTGTCCTGTTGCCAGCTAACATGCTGAGGTTAATATTCAGGCTTTGAAACAGGTGCATGCCAAATAATCAGACCTAGGCAAGCTCTTGATCTCATGATCCTTGAAGGGACTACTTAAAATATTATCTATTATTCCTACATTACTGCCTTTTTGGCTATGTCTTAAAAATGCACAACACGTGAATTTTTCTTAATAGTTTGACTTAAATTACTTCCAAGATCCTTCATAGTCAGATAAGTGCTGATGGAAGGATTGAAACTAAGTTAGAATGCTCTAGAAGCCCCTGTAAGGAATAAGGCGAATGAGACCTCTGCGCTATGGTTTGTGGAAAGGCTTAAATGCCATGCCAAATAAAAATGTCAGTGTTACTATGGCCAAATGCAATGCTTCCTGATAAAATTGGAAAAAGATTAAGAATCTTCTGACAAGTATTTGGCAGAGTAATAACAATAACCTGGATCTTCCAAATAAATTAAATGACCTTAATCCTAAATATGCTGAAAGAGTCTATATGGTTTGTTATTGAAATGATATGTTTTCTACTAATTCCTTTTGTGTTTCAATAGTAGATCATGACAACCTCGGACCAAAAATCCAGTGACTGGAAGACAAAATTCCCCAATTGCCTTTAGATATTAAAAAGGGGGAATATGTTGGGAGCTGCCACTTAGGAACCGAGCACCCAGTATTTCTCTGTCTGTATGTCATTATTTTGTGCCAGCCCAGTTCACCTGGAGTGACCCTAACTGGTTTAATCCTGTGTTCCAACACTTAAGGTAATGATATCCATCTCATTCCACCATCCTTTTTACCCCCATGTCCCCTCCCTTTCCCTCCCACCTCTCTGCCCTATCTAGAGTTCGTCTAATCCTCCCATGCTCCCCCTCCCAACCCCACTATGAATCAGATTTCTTATATCAGAGAAAATATTCAGCATTTGGTTTTTTGAGATTGGCTAACTTCACTTAGCATTAAATTCTCCAGTTCCATCCATTTACCTGCAAATGCCATGATTTTATTATCTTTTATTGATGAATAATATTCCATTGAGTATATATGCCACATTTTCTTTATCCATTCATCTACTGAAGGGTATCTAGGTTGGTTCCACAGTTTAGCTATTGTTAATTGTGCTGCTACAAACATTGATGTGGCTGTGTCCCTGTAGAATGCTGCTTTTAAGTCCTTTGGGTATACAACGAGTGGAATAGCTGGGTCAAAAGGTGGTTCAATTCCCAGTTTTCCAAGGAATCTCCATACTGCTTTCCATATTGGCTGCACCATTTTGCAGTCCCACCAGCAATGTATGAGTGTGCATTTTCCCCCACATCCTCGCCAACACTTATTGTTGTTTATATTCTTAATAGCTGCCATTCTGACTGGAGTGAGATGTAATCTTAGAGTAGTTTTTATTTGCATTTCTCTAATTGCTAGAGATGTTGAACATTTTCCATATATTTATTGATTGGTTGTATATCATCTTCTGAGAAGTGTCCAGTTCCTTGGCCCATTTATTGATTGGGCTATTTGTTTGTTTGTTTGTTTGTTGTTGTTGTTGTTTTGGTATTTAGCTTTTTGAGTTATTTATATACTCTAGAGATTAGTGCTCTATCTGATGTGCTTGTGGTAAAGGTTTGCTCTCACAATGTAGGCTCTCCATTCACCTCACTGATTGTTTCTTTTGCCAAGAATCTTTTTAGTTTGAATCTATCCCATTTACTGATTCTTGATTTTAATTCTTGTGCTATAGGAGTCTTATTAAGCAAGTTGGAGATTAATCTGACATGATTGAAATTTGGGCCTACTTTTTCTTCTAATAGGTGCAGTGACTCTGGTTTAATTCCTAGGTCTTTGATCCACTTTGAGTTGAGTTTTGTGCATGGTGAGAGATAAGGGTTTAATTTCATTTTGTTGCATATGGATTTCCAATTTTCCAAGCACCATTTGTTGAAAAGGCTGTCTTTTCTACAATGTATGTTTTTGGCACCTTTGTCTAATATAAGATAACTATAATTATGTGGGTTAGTCTCTGTGTCTTCTATTCTGTACCATTGGTCTACCAGTCTATTTTGGTGCCAATACTATGCTTTTGGCCTGGGGCTTAGCATAGATAGCTTTTATGATGTTGAAATATGTTCTTTTTATCCCTATTTTTTCTGTAGTATAGTTTCAGGTCTGGTATAGTGATGCCACCTGCTTCAATCTACTTGCTAAGCATTGTATTAGCTATTCTGGAGTATTTTTCCAGATGAATTTCATGACTGCTTTTTCTATTTCTATGAGGAATGTCATTAGGATTTTGACTGGAATTTCATTAAATTTGTATAGAGCTTTTGGTAGTATGGTCATTTTGATAATATTAATTCTGCCTATCCAAGAACAAGAGAGATCTTTCCATCTTCTAAGGGTCTTCTTTGATTTATTTCTTTAGCATTCTATAGCTTTCATTGTATAGATATTTCACCTCTTTTGTTAGGTTGATTTCCAAGTAATTCATTTTTTTTTGAGGCTATTGTAAATGAGGTAGTTTTCCTCATTTCACTTTCTAAAGATTTGTCACTGATATACAGAAATGCCTTTGATTTTTGTGTGTTGATTTTGTATCCTGCTACTTTGCTAAATCCATTTACTAGTTCTAGAAGTTTTCTGGTGGAATTTTTTGGGTCTTCTAGGTATAGAATCATATCGCCAGCAAATAGTGATAATTTGAGTTCTACTTTTCCTATCCATTATCCCTTTTTATTTATTTTGTCTGCCTAATGGGCTCTGGCCAGTGTTTCAAGAACTATGATAAATAGAAGTGGTGAAAGAGGGCATCCCTGTCTTGTTCCAGTTTTTAGAAGGAATGCTTTCAATTTTTCTCCATTTAGAATGATGTTGGCCTTTCAATTTTTCTCCATTTAGAATAATAGCTTTTATGATGATGAGATATGTTTCTTTTATCCCTATTTTTTCTAGTGTTTTGAACATGTATGCATGCTGTATTTTGCTGAATGCTTTTTCTGCATCAATTGAGATGATCATATGATTCTTATCTTTAAATCTATTGATGTGATGCATTACGCTTATTGATTTCTGTATGTTGAACCAAACTTGCATCCCTGGGATAAACCCCCACTTGATCATGGTGCACTATCTTTTTGATATGTTTTTGCATTTGACTTGGCAGAAACTTATTGAGAATTTTTATGTTCATTAGTGATATTGGTCTGAAATTTTCTTTCTTTGATGTGTCTTTGCCTGGTTTTGGAATCAGGGTAATATTGGCCTCATAAAATGAGTTTGGAAGTGCTCTCTCTTTTTCTATTTCATAAAATAATTTGTAGAGTATAGGTATTAGTTCTTGTTTATAGGTCTTATAGAACTCAGCTGTGTATCCATCTGGTCCTGGGCTTTTCTTGTTGGTAGGCTTATGATGGTGTCTACTATTTCCTTGCTTGAAATTGATATGTTTAAATTGTGTATATCATCCTGATTCAATTTGGGCAACTCATTGCCTCTAGAAGTTTGTTGATGACTTCAATATTCTCATTTTATTAGAGTACAAGTTTTCAAAATAATTTCTAATTATCTTCTGTATTTCTGTAGTGTCTCTTGTGATATTTCCATTTTCATCACATATGTTAGTGATTTGAGTTTTTTTCTCTCCTTCTCTTTGTTAGCGTGACTAAGGGTTTGTCAATTTTATTTATTTTTTTGAAGAACCAATTTTTGTTTTGTCAGTTTTTTCAATTGTTTCTTTTGTTTCAATTTCATTGATTTCAGCTCTGATTTTAATTATTTCCTGTCTTCTACTGTTTGGGGTATTGATTTGTTCTTCTTATTCTAGGGCTGTGAGATGTAGTGTTAAGTCATTTATCTGTTGGCTTTTTCTTCTTTGAAGAAATGAACTCCATGAAATGTACTTTCCCCTTAGTACTTACTGCCTTCATAGTGTCCCAGACATTTTTATATGTTGTATCAGTGTTCTCATTTATCTCTAAGAATTTTTTAATCTCCTCCTTGATGTCTTTTACAACCCATTGTTCATTTTACTAAATGAATATTATTTAGTCTCCAGGTGTTGGAGTAGTTTTTATTTTTTATTTTATCATTGATTTCTAATTCCATTCCATGGTGATCTGATAGAATGCAGGGTAGAATCTCTACTTTTTTGTATTTGCTAAGAGTTGCTTTGTGACATAATATATGGTCTATTTTAAAAGAAGGATCTATGTACTGCTGAGGAGAAAGTATATTCACTCGTTGAAGAATGAACTATTCTATATATGTCAGTTAAGTGTAAGTTATTGATTGTATTATTGAGTTCTATAGTTTCTTTGTTCAGTTTTTGTTTGAAAGATCTATCCAGTGATGAAAGAGCTGTGTTAATGTCACCCAGAATTATTATGTTATAGTCAGTTTGACTCGTGAACTTGAGAAGAGTTTGTTTGATGAACTTAGAGGTTCCATTGTTTGGGGCATTTATATTTATAATTGTTATGTCTTGTTGGTATATGGTTCCCTTGAGCAGTATGAAATTTCCTTCTTTGTCCCTTTTGATTAACTTTAGCTTAAAGACTATTTTATTTGATATGAGAATGGAAGCCCCTGTTTGCTTCTGCAGTTCATGTGAGTGGTATGATTTTTCTCAACCTTTCACCTTCAGTCTGTGTATGTCTTTTCCTATGAGATGAGTCTCTAGAAAGCAGCATATTGTTGGGTATTTTTGTTTATCCAACCAGCTAGCCTATGTCTTTTTATTGATGAATTTAGGCCATTAACACTTCAGGGTTATTATTGAGACCATGATTTCTATTCCCAGCCTTTTTTTTTTTAATTTTTGTTACTTAACTTGACTTGGTTTTTCCTTTGATTAGTTTTTCCTTTAGTGAAATATGTTCCTCTGCTGATTTTCATTGTTGTTTTTCATGTCTTCTTCATAGAATATTTTGCTGAGGATGTTCTGTAGTGCAGGTTTTCTAGCTGTGAATTCTTTTAACTTTTGTTTATCGTGGAAGGTTTTTATTTCATCATCAAGTCTAAAGCTTAATTTTCTGGATACAAAATTCTTGGTTGGCACCCATTTTCTTTTAGAGCTTGATATATGTTGTTCCAGGATCTTCTGGCTTTCAGGGCCTTTTTGAAAAATCTGCCATTATCCTAATTGGTTTCCCCCCATATGTTATTTGATTCCTTTCTCTTGTGGCTTTTAATATTCTCTGCTTATTCTGTATGTTAGTCATTTTTGTTATAATGTGCCTTGGTGTGGATCTGTTGTGATTTTGTACATTTGGTGTCCTGTAAGCCTCTTAATTTAGTTTTCCAATTCATTCTTCATGTTTGGAAATTTTTCTGATATTATTTAGTTTAATATATTATTCATTCCTTTGGTTTGAAACTCTATGCCTTCCTCTACCCCAATAGCTCTTAAATTTGGTCTTTTTATACTATCCCATATTTCTTGAATGTTCTGCTCATGGTTTCTTACCATTTTCACTGTATGATCTACATTCTTCCCAAGATTATATATTTTGTCTTCATTGTCTGAGGTCCTGTCTTCCAAGTGGTCTATCTAATCTGTTGGTGATACTTTCAATTGAGCTTTTAATTTGGTTTATTTTTTTTCTTTAATTTCAAGGATTTCTGGGGTTTTTTTTCAGAACCTCTATCTCCTTATTGCAGTAATCTTTTGCTTCCTGTACTTGCTTATGTAGCACTTTGTCAAAATGATCTTTTGCTGTCTGTATTTTTTCCCTTATATCATAGTTTAACTCAAAGAATTTTTAATTATGTACATCTTGAACTCCTTCTCTGCAATTTCATCTGCTGTGCTGGCCATGGATTCTAATAATGTGGTATCTTGATTTGTTTGGAGCACTTTCTTCCCTTATCTTTCATACTGCTTGTGTGTATACCTTTCTAGCTCTGTGGATCTGAGGCATCACCCTTTTTACCCTATAGGCTTATAGTATCCCTGTAGGGTCCCAATACCTCTCCTTTGAGGGGAAGGACAATGTTAACAGATCTCAATATAAACAAAATACTACCTAAAAACAATTATTGTTATTAATACATTTACAGTTTGGTCATAATGTACAGAAATGGTGAATTCTATTATTATGTACATTATACTCAGTAGGTTCGTAAAAGGGTTTACAGTTTCTGATGGTGGAAAAGAACAGGGGGTGAGCTGTAGGAAGATATGCTGAGGAGGTTGGAGGTGAAGATATAGAGTTATCATATCTTAGGAAGCATGAAATAGAAGTCTAAAGAAGAAGGTTAGTAGCAGGAGAATATAGCAGTAGTAATTTTTGGGTAGATAGGTAGGAGGGAAGACAGTAGAGTACATAAGACAAACACACATATATATTAAGAAAAATAAAAAATTTTAACAGTAAAAATTGGAGAGAAATAAAAGAAAATAAATAATATACAACACAACTGTAATATACTATTCAGTCGTCTTGGTCCTCAATATCCTAATTTATGCAAAGTGCTTGTTTTCACATATGTTGGGGATGTGAGGGCGGGAGAATAAAGAGGGAGAAGAGAGAAAGAAAGAAATCTTTCAAAGGAAGAAACAAGGATTGTTTTGGTTGGAGATGAGTATCTTTCTTGCTTCCCTTCTCATCCTATGGGTGGGGTTCACTGCTTTTAATTGGTATCTCCATCTTCAGGATGGTGGGGGTTACCAGGGTGTGAGGGTTGGCCTTGGGTGCAAGGCACCTGGAAGTGGGGTATGGCACACGCTGGTCCATTGAGAGACTGCACCTCAAGGATCTCCTTTGGGTTCAGCTCCTGTGCTGTGGGCACCAGGTCTTATCTCCTCATCTCACCTGCAGACTTCACAGTTCCTGGTCTCTAAATTAGTCTCTAACATGTATCTCCCTCACCCTCTCCCTTTCTACTTCCTAATCAGGAACCTTTCCCTCCTGGGGTCTTGTGTGTTGTACTGTGGTGGCTGCGCACCTGTCACGGAGGCCTGCTTTGAACTGGGCAGTCACTGTGCCGAGTTAGTGGCTGCTGGGGATTGGGGGGAATTAGAAAACTATGAGTACCTGTCTATCCAGTGTTCCAAACTGGTAGTGGCCCCAAGTAAAGATGGTGATGGAGGTGACCCAAGATGGAGGCAGCTGCTTTCAGTGATAGGGGGTCGGGTCAGGTGGGGGGAGCCAGGCAATGGCATTGTGCAAGGCATTCAGAGATGATCTCTGTGGAGTGCAGAGCTTTCTTCAGAGCCTGTGATGTCCCCAGGTGCAGGCAGACTACCAGAAGTAGGGGACCATGGTGGTAGCTGCCGAGTCCCAAGACGGAGGTGACCAGGGAGCCCCATGTTAGTAGATGTGGGTCCACACAGGAGTGGCGGCCGGTGTTCCTGCACATGGCTAGGAGCTGAGTGTCCTGCGTGGGAGTGGCATCTGGGAATTCTGCGCAGGGGCTGATGCCGTTAGTCCCCCTAAGGCACCCAGGAGACCTGTGTGGGAGAGTAGCTGGGAGTCCTACTCTAATGCCAAGGCCTGGGTCCCCGCAGGGCACGGTGGCTCTGATTCCTGCAAGGGATCAGCTGCAGAGGAGTCCTCTATCACTCTCAGCAAAGCAGTATTCCCACTAGTTGAGACCCGGGTCTCGGAGCAACACTGAATGCTGCCTCCCTCTGGCCCCCATCTTGGATCCCAACTGAAGTTTTTTTTTCTGTACAACTTCTCTTGGTTTTAAAAAGGGCCCTTCTCTCCCACCCTTCATTCAACTGCATCTTTCCAGAGCCCCATTGTGCGCAGGGCCTCGTGTGAAGGAGGAATTGGAGGGGTGCAAAGATAAGCGTGTCCCTTGCCCTGAAAAGCACTTACAAGCTGCTAAGGATAAAGCCACCAGGTAATGAGCTGGCATATGAAGTCCAGTGCCATTCTACCCCATGTTCCCACAGCTCCTTCCCCACATGGCTTTGTCCTTAGCTTTGAGCTTTGTCTCCTCTTACAAGGGGCAACAAACTCAAAGGCTTTCTTGAGCCAGGTAGACTGAGGTAGAACTGGGCAACAATAGGGGGTGGAGGAAACTGGGGAGCTGCTCTGCCTGAAGGTATTCAAATGTAGTTAAACACATGCAAGCACAGTCAGCCCCTGCACCCAAAATCAATCCATCTGTGAGCCCAACGGGTGGCCTGGTTCTGCCTCCTGAGTGACCAGTCCAACCCACCCTCTCCCTCCACTGTCCAGCATGGCCTCCTGACCCCACGGGCATTTGGGATGGGATCTGTGGGTTGTTCCTTTGCAACTTTTCCCAGAGAATCACGCAGCCCGCTTTCTGAAGAAGAGCTCGTGTGGTCATCCTTAGATCATGGTTCATGGTTAGCTCAGCGCCTGGTTCCCTCACTGTCTCAGTAATTTTTCCAAGGTGTTCCTAGACCAGAAGATAGACCTAAGAAGTCCGATTTGCTAAGTCGATCCATCCAAACCGTTCATAAATGTTTATTTCTTAACATCTTAGTGCCTGCTGGGCACTGATCAGACACCACCACCACCTACCTTTCCTTTCCCACCCTGATTTTTATTCTGTTCCGTTTTTGCTTTCTGCCCCAGCACCTGAGGAAAACCCGGTTTCTCAAAGACACCAGGTCATCGAAAGGATGAAACTGTGATCTAATGTCAAAGCCATGAATACCTTGCGCTAGTAGTTTCACTACTAGTGACAAGTGACAGGTATGACTGTGCTTTCCTCAAAAACTAGAACAGTTCCCTATGAATTCACAGTGGTGCCCTGAGGCACCGTTAGCACACCGTTTGAGAACCATGATATTCCTCAATAAGTGGTAACAATGATGATGCAATAATTGGCGTTTATCCCTCCGTTTCAGTTTGAAATGAGCTTTGACTCTTTACTAATAACCAATGTCTCTCTCTCTTTCTCTTTCTCTCTCTCCATCTCTAAGTTCTGGCCCAAGAGGTGACAAGTAAGTTTATTAACATGCTATTTAAAGAAATAAACATCCAAAGGGGACCAAAACTGACTCGTATAATTTTTTTTAACAAATTCAGCAGATGAATTAATAACAAAACAATAACTCCTAGAATTTGCAAAGTCATCAGCCTGAGACCCTTTCCTGCACAAAGCACTACTTATAGGTCCTCAGAAACCTCGCTGAGACCTCTTTAAGGAAGAGGCAATAAAACCAGTCCCTGAACTAACATTCCCCTGTCCTCCTGCTCTTTGCCAAAAGCAGAAAAATAAACTAACACTAGAAACTACTGAATTTGGTCAGTTAGGGATGCTGGACAGACTCAGGCTGTCTTCCCAGGTACTTGTCCTAAAGACATCCAAAACAAAGGAGGCACATCCAAGTTCAAAAATTCCACAAATAATGAGGAAAGGAGTCATATGGGTGGGACTTTTTTTTTTTTTCTCATTGGAAAGTCCAGCTTGACTTTGCTGCTCTTTCCTATGCACAGGTGACCAACATCCATGATTAACTTGGCTGAGAAGGGAATAAGAAAGGGGGGGAGGGGCAGATCCTTTCCTATTGACTGTTTAAATAAATCTATTTTCCTTTGTAGATAAAGTCGAAATCACAGGTAACCAAAGAGAAGAAGGTGAAATCAAAATGTCATTACTCAGAAATCACCATCGACTTCCACACCCTTCTCTGCCCGTGTGTGTATTTAACTTTCTTGTTTTTCTGTTTTATTCCAACCAAAAAGGAAATCATATTGTTCTGTGGCATTTTTATTTTTCCCTTAGAAGACATACTGCGAATAGATCTTCATTCCAAGAAACACATCATAATCAAAATACCCTTTAAGAGTGACACATTATCCCATGAATGAATGTGATATAACTCAGCTTTCAAATCCTCCAGCATTGAACTTCGAAGTTGTTTTCAGATGTTTGCTAATATAAAGGAGGATGAGATAAACATCCTCATAGCTAAACACTTTGAGCATACATCTTTATATTCATAGAAGTTCTTTGAATTGGAATGCATGGGTCATCGAGCACACACATTTTTAAAAGTTTTGGATAACATACTATCGAACTATTTATCCTCATTCAAAAGTGATTTTATTTTTCAGTTTAAAACTCTGCATACTGGCAATGTATAAAATCCACTTCTCCAAGAGTCTTCCTCCATAGTTTATGTTTTTCCATGCCAAAACAACTCCGAAATACCATAAATGAGTGAGTGGGTGTGTGCGGAGCTAGCACTATTTCCTTGCTTGTATTTAGAAACTAAACTATCCCTCCGAGTTTCTCATTAACTGAATTTTATGAAGACTTCCTGCCAACAAACAGGCAAGGGTCATTTATATTCCAGGCAGGGGAAAGCGTCTATGAGCAAGCTCCATCATGAACTAACGTCTACGCAAAGCCTTGTAAAATAAACATCTGGAGAAAGAGTACAAGGTTGGAGATGGAGAACCAAGAGCAGGCTCGTCAGAATCACAGACACACGCTGGAGGACAGACAGTGCCAAGAGCTCAGCACATACAGGCTGGGCATTGGGGGGCGAGGGGACCCCATCATCAGGCACATTATTGGTTATGGAAATACCAAAGCTGAAGGGCTAAGGTGTGGCTTTGTCAACACTTTAAGTCAGCCTGAGGCACTGCAGATTCTGCTGTTGTTATATATAAATAGTCATATGTCAACATCTCCCAAGAGGGCTAGAGGAGACAGAACACAGGGCTTCAACCCACAGCCCCCACCCCCCAACACCCAGGGAGACCAATGGCTCCCCTGCTCATGAGCTACGTGCCGGGAAACAATGTTGGAACTCCTCTGAGACTTATTCTCTTCATCTGTAAAATGGGTTCAGGAATACTACCCCTCCTGGCTGTGGGCATTCAGCAAGATGATGCGTGGGGATCGTTGCATGACAGTAAGTGGGATGTTGTAGCGGCACTTGGCGTGTGGATAGAAGGTGAACAGAACAAGGGAATTAACTGGACGCGTTCAGTTTTCATAGGAAATAAACTGAGAGTGGAAACAAGGTCCAGAATTCAGCATCACCTCTCCCAAAAAGGGCCCCACCGTTAACAATGGAAGCCCTGGAGCCACAGGCAGACCAGGGCCAACTGGCCCTTAGGGATGTTCTGAACACTCCATGGGAGTCCGCCAGCCACAGCAAAAATCCCACGAGACCAGGGGATGGGTTCCCATTTGCAAGCCATGAGAGCTGGAGGGGAGCCTGTGGGAGAGATTGCATGCAGGAGACTTGACAGGAGATTTCTGCCTCTCTAGTCCCTGGTCAGCACCATGGAAAAGCTGAGCAAGAGAACCTGAGATTCAGCCCCCCAGCCCTCGCCCTCTGGAGGAAGGGGAAACTTCACATTCAGGGGCTAACCCTGTGAAAGGAACCCGAGGAGGAAGACCACCATTGCCTAGGCTGCCTAGGCTGCCTTCTTACTGTGGAATTGGGAGTTTCTTCCCATCATAGTCTAGTATTTTAAAAAGGGGGGGAACCTTGGAAAGCCAAGGGGCAAAAGTCTAATCTCCCCAGGCAAGAAGAAGTCAAGCTACCAGAAAACCCAAATACAGAGGGCAGTTACGTACATCATATAGATCCTGAAAGCCTGCGACTATCCTGCCGGGGGAATCTACATTTATTGACAGGTGATGTTGCTTCATCTCCCAGGATTCCATTTCCCAATATCTTTAAAATGGGATTAACAAGAGCACTCCACTCTCCGTGTTGCTGAGAACATGAAATGAGATAAGGGGTTGGGGAGGTGTGCCTGGCACGGGACCTGATGCCAATTAGGTATTTGTGTATTCATATTATTCGTGTTGTTTGTTATTAAAAACAGATTACAAAATAATACTTATAGTAGGACCCTATGTTTACTGTTCTAAATCGTATGTAAATGAATGGTAGAAAAATATCCGGCAGGATAAGTTTCCCAAATGTAAACAAGGGTGATCTCTGGCTGGTGGAATTTCAGTGATTTGTAGTTTATATACTAGATAGCTTAGGTCTTTTTTTTTTAACATTGTATATTTTTATATTTTCACATTCTATATTTTATAAACAGAATGAAAGCAAGAAAAGAAAGAAAGGAGGAAGGGGAAAGAAAAGAATAGAAAAACCATCCATTCGATATACACACTGAGAGTGCTAATAAAATCAATGAGGATATAGGCAGCAATTTCAAATGCTGGTCACAGACTTTATGCAACATGGGAAAATGCTTATAGTATGTTGTAAATGGAAAGCCAGGATACAAAATATTTTATGTTTCATCATTTCAGCTGTATAAAAAAAATGCATAGAAAAAGGATTTAAGGAAAAGATTTCAACATATGAACAGTGATTATCTCTGAATGCTAGGATTCTGGGTTGATCATTATTTTCTTAATACTGTTTTCTATTTTCTGAATTCTGTGCAAGGGACCTAAATTACTTTGACAATTACAAAATAAGCACAAATAATATATTAATACAGAATAAAGAACTTCTCTTACTTGCTTGATGAAAACCAGCAGCACCAGGGTGAGGAAGGGCCTCCCAGGGGCCCAGAGCAAGTGCTTTCCATGGGAAAGGAGGGAGCCGGTGCCCCCCACAGCAGAGATGCTCATAGGCAGGACCCGGACCCCAGGCAAGGACCCCGGGCTGCCTCTCCCCGGCCCTGCCCGGCTCAGCTGGGGCCTCATCCTCCTGGCACCCTTTCACAAGTGCGGACACATCCCTCCAACAGTCCAAGATGTACCACAGGCAGCCTCCTCCTGCATTCCTCCTTGTCCAGAGAGGAAGTGTTTGCACAAATCCTCTGCACGCTGGCCGCTGCGTGCGGAGAGTGTCTGAACGGATCCAGAGTGATCTACCGAATCTCCAAGCTCCTCATCCCCCTCCAGCGCCCCCCCCCAAAGGCAGGGAGACTTTTCCCAGACCTTCCCCAAGTTGGCTGTGCTCCGGGCAACTTCCTCAGCAGGCCCAGAAGAAACAGCAAACGCTCGCTGGACTCCACCCCGAGGCTTCTGCTCCATGCACAGGGCCAGGAAGAGACAGGCTGGGGTTCAAGTGGCCAAGGAGCCAGCTGGTGAGACAGGGCGACCTCCAGACACCTGGGACACTAGTGTCTTTGTCAGGGAAGTGGGACTTGCTTGATCAACTCAGAAGCAGGGCCATCTCTGGCTCCTGATTATGCCAGGAGAACAGGCAAGACAGTGACCCAGGCCAAAATACATCATCTCCTGACCCAGGGACTGAAGCAAAAAAAAAAAAAAAATCAGTGACTCAGGTTGTCGACACAGTAGCAAAGCATTGCGTGGAACAATCCAAACTTCACTCCTCTTGAATGCCCACTTGTTCTGAACATAACATTTTGTTCTTCTGAACACAATGTCGCTCAGCCCACCTAGCAGATCCTTTTATGGAATGCGTGCTCATCACTTACTAACCAACACGTCTGTACCTTCTCACCCCAATTCACGTTTGCACTCTTTTTATCCCCTATACTACTTCATTCATCCTCACAAGAATTACCTATAGGTACAAGGTTCAGAGAGGTTAGAGTGCCTTCCCAAGGCCACACAGCAAGTAAAAGGCAGAATCATGTCTTCTGATCATAGTCACCCGACCACAGCTACTCGGGAAGGTATCATTCCCCACCCCCACCTTCTCAGGGTGATCCCTTATTCTCTAGCCAGGCTCATCATGTCTTTAAAAGGGTCCACCTGGGCCCAGCACAGTGGCACACACCTATTATCCCAGCAGCTCAGGAGACCAAGGCAGAAAGGATTGCAAGTTCAAGGTCAGCGTCAGCAACTTAGGGAGGCCCAAAGCAACCTAGTGAGACTCTTGTCTCTAAGTAAAATATAAAAAGGGCTGGGGACGTGGCTCAGTGGTTAAGCTCCCCTGGGTTCAATCCCTGGTAGGTACCAAAAAAAAGTGGGGGATTTTCTTGGCCCTTCTCATCCCCCATTTCTCTCAGCATATCTTTCCAATTTTTTCCAGCCTCCCAAACAGGAGGCCCAGATGGAAGGTATGTAGATGGGGTCAGCAAAATGTTTCCATTAAGTTGTCCGTCCTTCCTTCCTTCCTTCCTCCCTTCCTTCCTCCCTCCCTTCCCTCCCTTAATCTCCATTTAAGTCAACCCATCTTGGCCAACTTCACTCTGAATTCTGAAATTTTGGGGGAAAACAGGTGACCGCTACGTAACAGAAACCTGTGGAATCCCACGTGGAAAGATTTTAAACCTTAGTAGTACAATATTCCATCCTAACAAAGAGCCCCAGTGTGGACTCTTCGGATGGCACGAGCTCTGGAATCCATGTGGTCCTCTCTTGGGTATAGCAGAGAGCAGGATGAAGTGACAGAGGAGGAGGAAAGTCCCCAAGGGATTGGGCTCAGACACATTGGCTATAGTTGGAAAGCTATAACTGTAACTGCACAGTAAGGACTATCCTCCAAGTCCCCGGCTGGTAAAGAAAGTGCCTGCTTTGTGGGGAATCTCCTATCTCCCCTCTTTGAACTTTTTCTCTAAAACATTCTTCTCCCAAAGGAACAGGTGTCAGGTCCACACTCGATTTCCCCTCCCGTTGGATGGATGCCATCTAGTGGCAAAATGCTGTAAAGCTTCTTGCCAAGAGAGGGCAGCCACCAGCAAGCACAGGCGCCCATGGTTTGCAGGGCTTCCAAGAGCGCTGGACGCGGTTTCTCAGGCTTTCCAGAGGAAAAGCACCCACGTAGTGGGAGGAACGTACACTTCTCTCCTACCCGCTCAGGCAGGGAGATCCTTGGTTATATCTGGGGGTCTTCAGGATCTAACATGTAATCAAGAACCTGCGTATTTTGGATGCCACACAGAATATTCTTTCCCCCACCCCATTGCTTCCTCATCTCAGGCTTCTTACCGTTCTTGTATAGCTTTTTTACTTTTCCTGGAGTTTCTAATTTGCCATCCTCGTAGAATTTTTTTTGAATTCCCGAGGCTTAAGTAAATGGCAATAGATGCTCTGTAGGTTCTGAGATGCTCCGTACCTCTCCCCAATCCCATCCCGGAGAAGGGCACTGGGTTGGTGGGGGGGATGCTCAGCCTCCCCACATACCTGCACTGAGAGAGTTCCTGAAGGACCTTCAGCATCACTGCACCTGTCAGTGACACCTTCAAGGGGACATTAGTGATGGTGCTGAGGGTTCTGTCAGTATCTAAGGCTCCAGGATGGTGAATTCTGGCCAGCCTCCCCATTCTGCACAGCCTGCCAGTACCTCCCATCTCAGAGTCCCTGCACAAGGCAGCTGTCCTCTGCATTCTCTCTCTATATAGGGCTGGGTAAGAAGCAAGCCCATGGAGTCCTCAGAATGTCCTGTACTGTAATCTAATAGTGAGGACCCTGCTCCATGCAAAAGGCAAGGTGTGGAAGACCCACCCAGACACCCATCCAAATGGACCCTGGACTTGAGTCAAAACCAGCACTCTCAGCTGCACCCAATGGCACACACTTGTCATCCCAGCCCCTCAGAAGGCTGAGACAGGAGGATCACAAGTTTGAGGACAACCTGGGGCACTTAGTCTCATAATAAAATTGTGAAAAAGCTGATAATGTAACTCAGTGGTGGAGTGCCTGCCTAGCATGCACCTGGATTCCAGCCACAACATCACAAAACAAACAAACAAAAAAAATAGTGCTCCACAATAACCGGCAGAAGCAATCCAAGTGTCCATCAATGGAGAAACAGATTTTTTTAAAAATGTGATATAATAAACGCAATGGAATATTATTTTGCTGAAAAAGTTTCTGACTCGGAAACTTCAGGGTTCATCACAACATGATGAACCCTGATGACATTACGCATTATACTACCTTGAAATAAGTTGCACACAAAAGGACAAATACTGTGTGACTCATCTCACTGAGGTCCCGAAGGTAGTCAAATTTATAAAGACAAGAAAGGAGAGTGGCCAGTTCAAAGGCCTGAGAAGCAGGGGAAGCAGGAGTCCTGGTGAGTGGGTGCCGCATTTCAGTTTTGCAAGAGTTCTGGAGGTGGATGGTGGTGGCAATTGCCCAATAGCGTGTGTGTATTCAATGCCACTGAATTGCACCCTCCAAATGGTCAAGATGGCAAATTTTATGTTATGTCTATTTCACTACAAATTTTTAAAATCAAGCACTGCCCTCCTGCACATCTCCATCCGGGGGAGGGCTGAAGGTCCAACCCTGTGTCCCAGTTCTGTGTTCATTTGAGTGTAGCCCTCTCCCGCCACCATGCTCACGTGGATGCAACACACTGGAGTGCACTCTGATTTCCCAGGGGACCTGAAGAGACTGTCAGGACACCAGATGGCAGGGCTGAGGAGTGGGGACCATGATAAAGAGGGGAGGAACTGGCCCCACGGCTCAGCCTGCAGCCGAGCACCTCATTCAGTCATGGACAGGGCCAGGCGGCAGCAGGCACTGACCCTCCTCCCCATCTGCCTGGCCTTGGCCCTCTCCCTCACCGCGGTGAGCAGCAGCTACTGGTGTGAAGGGGCACGGAAGGTCACGAAGCCGCTGTGCCTCGACCAGCTGCACGGGAAGAATTGCATTCACTTCAGACGGTCCAACAGCAGCTATGGCAGCAAGGACGAGAGCCAGGTGGTCCTGTACATTTGGGAAATAGGGGACGACAAATTCATCCAGCGCCGGCTCCACGTGGGGCTCTGGGAATCCTGCGAGGAGAACCTCAACAGCACAGGTGAGCTCCGTCAGCAGGGTCCCAGGGGCACAGGTGCAAGATGGTGGCCACAAGGGGGTGCTCTGGAGCCAGGTCACCTGGGTTTGCATCTTGGCTGTGCCACAGACTGTCAATGCTTTCTTAAACAATGTCCTCTGACCCTCAGGTTTCCCCATCTATAACATGGGAATGGTGGCAGTACTTATCTCGGTAGAGTTATTGTAAAGGTTAAATGACGAGATTCCCATATAGTACTTGCAACAGAGCCTGACACCTTGTTAAGTGATTATTGAACATTAGCTTTTACCCTTTGTCATTGGCACCCAATCCCTAGAGGATCAAAGGTGGACCCACCCATCCCTAAACTACATCCCTGATATTTCTCCTGTACTTTTAAGGGGTCTTGGAACAGAAGGTTCTCTCCACAAACAGACTTATACATCGAGATGCAATGGTGTGTGCCTATAACCCCAATGACTGGAGGCTGAGGCAGGAGGATCTCAACTTCAAGGCCAGCCTGAGCAATTGAGCGAGACTCTCAGCAACTTAGCTAGATGCTGTCTCAAAATAAAAAGCAAAAAGGACTGGGGATGTAGCTCAGGGGTAAAGTGACTGGGATTCAGTCCCGAGTACTATTAAAAAACAAAACAGACTTTTACGATCATGGGAGTATCTCCCCCATCATCTACCAAAGCATGACCCTTAACAAATTAGACACTTATCATAGGTACTCCTTGAAATAACCCTGCAAGGCATATATTATTCTTCAGCTCATAAACAAAGAAACCGAAGCTTAGAGAATTTCAACTCCCACAGTTGTTAAGACTACTCCCTCGGCTATTAAGATTACTGCAGGGGCCTCCCAACTCCTCTCTTCATGGGTAGTGTTATTTTTCTATAAGGCCATAAAGTTCTTAGCTCAGTGATCAATTCCCATGATGCCCCAATGATGGTAAAAGTCTGGGGCGTTTTTTTTTTTTTTTTTAATTTTAGAGATTTAAAGGTTTGGGTTTTTGTTTTTTTTGTTTTTTGGTACTGTGGATTGAACCCTCAGGGGCACCTTACCATAAAGGTCTTGTAGAAGGACAGCACTACCTTTATGGTCAAATGCAGGAGGTCTGTGACCCTAATCCTCAAGGATTCCCAAGACAGTCCCATATTTTGAGGTTGGCAACAATAGACACCAAATCCATAGACAAATTACTTAGAAGCTTCTACTCCTTTTTCCAAGTCCCCATCTGAGAACTGCCTACTTCTATTTCCATAGCTATATGTAAAAGGCCACACCCATTATCAAATGTTGGTGTGAATCAGAATCACCCAGGTACCAAGCCCTGGAGGTTCTAATTCAGTAAGTTTAGGGTGGTTCCAGAAACATGCATTCTTCTTTTTTTATAAAAAGTTTTAACCAAAATGACATTTTCTCATAGATAAGAGACCAATTCATTTTGAAAGGCTTATAAGAAAAACCAACAGTCCCTGATCCTTCCTCATAACTTAGTCCTACCCTTCAGAAGAAGCCACTTTTAACTTGATTGTTTCATTTTAGACATTATTTATTGACTTTCTGTTATATATTTAAAAATACCTTAATTCTCTCATACCACAACATCCCACGTGCCTCTGCCATCTTCCTTCATAAAATGATATTACTGTTCTATTTAAATTGGTAAAGCAGTAATTCATTTTTGGCTGTAAGGCAACTCAACAGGACAATGTTCCTTAGAAGAAGTCTAACTAGAGAGGCTCTGGGTGTCTCGTCCCATGACTAAACACTCAGGGTCACTCCAGGTGAACTGGGCTGCACGAAATCATCACACAGAGACAGAGAAATGCCTTTTTCTTTGAGTCCTGTGATGGCTCCTCTGACCTTAGGGGTCGATGGAGAGAGAGAGAGAGAGAGAGAGAGAGGAGCACATGCTGAACTCTTTTATTGGGGAGAAGCCATTCAAATGAGGCAAAAGGTATGGTTTCAGGGAGTTGAGTCTAGCTTCGTGATGTCTGCTGTCAGCAGGTTGACTGACATCTAGGAAAGCCACACCCATCTCATGTGCTGAGTGGGGATCAAAGGCAGAACAAGAGAAGGGGACACACAAAGGGAGGCTCCATGGAACATTTTATCCCAAACAGGGCAAAGGGGTAGGATTACAAAGGAATAGGTGAGTGTAGTTCAACCCCCATGGGTGACGCCTATACCTGGAGTCATGCCTTGCTATTCGAGCTGGGGTAATGCCCAAGTTACTGTGAGACCTGGCCCTATGATGCCAGACTGAAGGCAATAATTGGTCAGTGCCCCCGGGCATCAGGACTTGAAGGTTTGCACCCAGGGCAGCTGGGGATACAGCTCAGTTGGTAGAGTGCTGGCCTTGCATGCACAAGGCCCTGGGTTCAATTCTGCATGGAGCTAGACACTTGGGGAGGACTGGAAGCAGCTGTGTCACCTGGCCTCCTGCATATCATAAGGCACGTACCTCCCACTGTCACAGAAACGCTGAGCAGGTGGAGGGTGTAAACTGTCCCGAAATTTCTGATAAAAAATCAACCAGCATGTGTGTGGGGTGGTGACTCTTCTCAGGCTAAAACAACAGATAAAAGTATAGTTCAGAGACTGTGTGAGGATCTTTGATGCTCCTTCCTCTAGAGGAAATCCCCATGGCACTTCTGCCAACCCACAGAGAGTGCGCCCACGCACACACACCTCCTTCACCTGGATCACACCACCTTCACCTGGATCACACCACCTTCACCTGGATCACACCACCTTTACCTGAATCACACCACCTTCACCTGGATCGCACCACTGAGGGTTTTTCCTATATCATCAGGGACACCCCCTGAATTCCAAGGAGGGCTGCTGTTCTCACTGGTTCATATTCAAGTAGAAATAAGGGAATATCTCTTGATCCCTTTTTGATTGATGTGTGACTATATTTTTGATGTCACGACAGAAAAAGATCTAAACAAATGCCTCACTGTACATTGCTAAAGATTCCCCCACAGAGGGCTGGGGGTATACCTCAGTGGCAGAGTGCTTGCTTACCTAATGTGCACAAGACCCTAGGTTTGATCCCCAGCACTGGGAGGAAAAAAAAAAGTTCACATCACCGAGATGCCTCTTGAGATGCTCTTTATTTTTTTTAAAAAAGTAGAATTTGATAGACATATTTGGAAAATATTGCATTTTATATTTTCTTCTTGAAAATTCACAATATCCATTAGCATACCAAAATCTCTGTGAGAAAACTGATTAATATGACATATCCCAATGTTTTCCAATATATCATCTTTATTTTATATGTATGTGCATATCTGTTTGTTTGTGTGTGTGTTTGTGTGTGTGTATGTATTAACATTTGGCAAGACTGGTGGAGCACACTTTGAAAAAGGCTGACCTATGACAATAGAGTCATTATACAAATGGGAAAACTGAGTCCTGGAGGTACAAGTGACCCATTGAAGAGACTGACAGAGCTGGATATGGAACTCTTTGTCCTGACTTTTCCTGCCCGCCCCCCACCCTACACAAAACTACACAAAACTCAGCTGAAGGGCAGCAGCTCTAATAAGTCTCAATGAGTCATGTTGTGTCCATCAACCTAAAAATCCTCTGCTGACATTTGACCCATTTCTAAGTATAAGAAGGTCGTCAAGGTCTCTAAATATTGCCCTCACTTTATCAAGAAGGGAGAAAGAACGATATCTTCCCCAGAACACTTTTCACATCATTCCCCGAAGACATATTGTTACCTCTAGGTTGTCCCTAAAGCAAGAAGTTTAGAATTGATTTTTTCCTTAATAGAAAATAAACGGATATCAAACATATTAGAGGATAAATAAAAAGCTATATATCAAAAGAAGGTGCAGACTCAAACGCTTGTCTATAGGAGGAGGTGATAAAAATGGGCGAAAAATCTGGGATTGCCAATACCCTGGAAATTTCCTGCTTCTGGTACTTGTGAACCCAATGCAGTCAGATCCTCTAATTTTTCAAATGAAATAAAATATTCGACCTTTTTTTAATAAAATGTCCCAATTTTAAAATCTCTTTGGAACATTGCATGAGCCCAACAAAATATGTTTGCAACAGAGTGTAACCGGGAGTCCCCGCTGGAAAATACACTTTCCAAATATCTGCTACTTTATTGAGTTTGTCACAGGGTCTGGGAGATTTGGGGCATAAGGGGAAAAAAGGGGGGTTAGTAAATGGAAAGGAACCCAATAGCATTTTGGAGAGAAGGGCCACAGTTGCTCAGTGGAAGGGCAGCAGCTCTAATAAGTCTCAGTGAATCATGTTGTGCCCATCAACCTAAAAATCCTCTGCTGACATTTGACCCATTTCTGAGTCTAAGAAGATCATCAAGGTTTCTAAATATTGACCACACTTTATCAAGAAGGGGGAAAGAACGATATCTTCCTGGCTGTGAGGATCCAGCCAGGGAAAGAGGTTCCTCAGCCCTGAACAAATCCAGGGTATCCCAGCACCCCCAGTTCTGCTGTCCCATGGGGTCGCCCTGGGTGTCTTCCTTCCAAAACAGCCCCACCTGTCTAAAAGTTGATTCTCTCAGGGTTATGGTTTAGATGTGAGGTGTCCCCCAAAAGCTCAGGCGTGACACAATGCAAAAAGGTTTGGAGGTGAAACAATTGGTTTATGGGAGCCTTAGTCCAATCAGTGTGTTAATCCACTGATAGGGATTAACTGGGTGGTGACGGTAGGCAGGTAGGTTGTGGCTGGGGGAGGTGGGTCATTGGAGGTGTGCCTTCAGGGTGTGTATTTTGTGAGCTGAGCCTGGACACTCTTTGCTTCCTGGTGCGATGTTCTGAGCCACTTTCTTCCACCACTCCCTTCCGCCATGATGTTCTGCCTTCCCTAGAGCCCCAAGGAATGGAGCCAGCCTTCTATGGACTGAGACCTCTGAAACCGTGAGCCCCCCAATAAACTTTTTCCCCTCGAATTGTTCCTGTCAGGCCTCTTGGTCACACCAGTGAAGAAGCTGACTGAAATACCCAGGAAACCCTGACCTGGAGCGCTATTTCAGGACTTCCACTGTACAAGCCACCTTCAATAGTTCTGCCTTTTCTCCCCCCAGACCTTTAAAGGAAGACCATTTCTTTGTTCCCACATTCTAAAACAAGGATATGAAATAAAAATTCCAGGTGGAGGCAATGCTTAGATGTTCTTGTCCTTAGGCCAATCCTTGAACCAAGAAAATATGTTGATTTTAGATCCTATGCTGTTATCTACCAATCTCCAAAAGTTCAAGGAGAGGGGGACCTATGCACCCCAAATGGGCCAAGCTGACTGGGGATGGCAGCGTCCAGCTCCCAGGACGTGGGCACCATCTCCTAGGGCTGGCTTGCTGTGCTGCTTGGCCACCAAGCGCTGCCAAGCTATGTAACACCCGTCTCTCTGGCTTCATGGGATTTATAAAAATTTTTCCTTTTAATCCTGCTGGCTTTATTCAAAAGGAACACCATTTCTGAGGATTCGAGTTAATCAAGGGGTCACTGTGGTCTGACTCTTTGGGCCCAAGCTACACTCACCCTTCTAAGCTATTGTGAATTCCCTTAATCTGCGCGGCTGGCCTCCACCCGCTCTGTGCCCTGCCCCTGGCTCTGCTCCTGGCCTCTTTACTCTTTTGAAAAGGCAGCTCTCCTCAGAAGACAACAGAGACCCTTACTCCTTGCTATGCTTTGGGCATGGTTTGAGTGTCCCCCAGAGTATGGAAGAATGTATTAGTCTGTTTCCTGTTGCTATAACAAAACACCTAAGGTATTTTGTACTGGAAGCCTAGTCCTCAGGGTGGTGGTGTTGAGGCAGGGGAATCGTTATGTGGTGGGGCCTGACAAAGAGTCATAGCTCATTGGGGAAGCCACCCTTAGAACAGACTAATGTATTCTTTGTGGGGCCCTGGGTAGTTCCTGAGAGATCAGGTTGTTATAAAAAGAACCAACCTTGCCTGAAATTCCTTGTGCTTCCCGTCTTGCCATGTATTTATTCTCTCCCTCTTTTACATACACTTTCACCATCTGCCATGCTGTGATGTAGACAGAAAGCTCTCCCTAGAGCTAAGGAGAAACTGCCACGATACTCTGGAAACCGAAAAATTGAAAACCAAATAAACCTCTTTTTTAATAATGTACCCAAACTTAGGTATTTTGTGATAGCAACAGAAAACAGACTAATGCATTCCTCAGTGCATTAGAGAGAGAGATAGTGTTATACCCATATGGAGACCTTCAAATAACTCTCAGACTACACAGTGCCATTCCAATTAAGCCTGCTCTCCAAAGAACAAGATAGTCAGAGTGATAATATTTAAGCCAAAAAAATACAAAAGGGACATTTGGGGGTTTAGCCAATGTAAGCAAGCAAGTACAGAAGCTGAATTGGGCAGTTAATGAGACAATTCAATGAGTTCATTGGTATTTCCTACAGGACTTTCCAGGTTGGCATAGCAGCAAGCAAGCAGAAAGAAAGTGGGTCGAAATGACCCTAGTTGAGTACAAGTTAGAAAATGGTTACTAACGTCTAGACAATCAATCTCTGACAAGGTACATTGCCCAAGGAAAAAGAGCAAAGAGAATGATTTTACGTTGTAAAAGAATTGCTATGCTAGGTGACTATTAATGGGTACAGAGGTGGGGCTTTCCCATGGGAGAAGGACTTCTTACATGATATGGAATCTCAGTGCAAAATGGAGTCTGTTTGGTCATTGCCCATATAGCCCAGCCCATAACAATAGCAGGTAGTGATCAGTGGTGTAGAAAAAGGTACTGAGTCTCAAGTGGGAGAACCCTGTTTTCTTTTTTGGGGGGAGGGGGTGCAGTACCGGATATTGAACTCAGGAGCACTCGACCACTGAGCCACATCCCCAGCCCTATTTTCTATTTTATTTAGAGACAAGGTCTCACTGAGTTGCTTAGCACCTCGCTGTTGCTGAGGCTGGCTTTGAACTCATGATCCTCCTGTCTCAGCCTCCCAAGCCAGTGGGATTCTAGGCCTGTGTCACTATGTCCACCAGGGAGACCCCATTTTCAATTCCTGACTCTACCAACCTGTTTGAGTCTGGCCTCCAAATCTGTAAAACAGAGATACTTCTATTTGCCTTTGTCAATAATTAAACAAACAAGAATATGTAAGGTGATTTATAAAAATACTTTCACAACCTTCTTATTGGAGAACTTTTATTATTAGCAATTTTGCAGATGAAGAAAGCAAGGCTCAGAGAGGTCAGGAAACTTCCTATGATTCCTGACTGTGGTAGAACTAGGCATAGAGGACAGGCTCTTAGATTTAAATGCCACATGTTACCCGCAGTCCCTAGGCTGCTTCTGCTGCTGGCTGTACTCACGGGGCTCTGGTTAGGACCTGATGAGGTGACATGTGGTGACATGAACAAAGAGTACTATATCAGCTCTAAAGAGCTCTGCCAGAGAGCAGAGTGTGAGTGTTGAGATGTCCCCAGTGCCATGGGGACCTCCCTAGTCCCATTGAGGGAACTCAGATGACTTTTTGCCACTGTGACCACGATACTTCAGGGGCTGCTGCAACATTAGAGAATCAACAAGGAAAAGTGTCCGATTGCTACACAGTCAAGCAGAGAAGCTCAACCAAATGGTTTTCAGCATAAATGGCTTTTGTTTCTGTTCTTCCTCGAGCTTCGCAGAGGAGCCAGGCTGAGGTGGAAGGGCGGAGGCCCATGGGCACTTGGGGTTTCATCGAAATGAATGGAATAAACCTTAAGGTTCATGACCTTTAAACATGTACCTGCTCCTTCCCATGCACTGTGGACTCAATAGTGGTGTCCTCCCAAATTTTTATGTTGAAATCTTCATCCCAAGGCCTTGGTATTGGATGTAGGGCCTGTAGGTGGTAATTCGGTCGTGAGGTTGGAGTTCTCGTGAATGGTCTCTGCACACCTGGCTGTGATACTGATACTGCCTTATGAGAACAGTCCAGGTGGCTGGCCAGTTGTTTCTGCCATGTGAGGATACGGACAAGGAAGACAGGCTTCACCAGATCCTGACCGAGCCGCAGGCATCCTGATCTCGGACTTCCAGTCCCCAGAATGGAGAAGTCAGTTTCTGTCATTGCTAAGCCACCCAGTCTATGATCATGTGTTGAAGCATCCCAGACTGACAAAGTCACCAGGTGAGCCTGGTGAGGTAGAGGTGAAAACTGGGTTATGCTAAGAAAGCAAAAAAAAAAAAAAAAAAAAANAAATTATACTTTCTTTTTTAAACATAACTTGTTATTTACTTACTTATTTTATGTAGTGCTGAGAATCAAACCCAGTGCCTCACACGTTAGGCAAACATTCTACCACTGAGCTACAACCCCAACCCCTGAAATCTATTTGTGGTTAGTTAATAACCTAAACATAGGGTTTAAGGAGTCCATTAGGACTCATTTTGTTCCAATAAGGTTTCGGTGTATAGTAACTGTGATAGCAACTTCCCTGTATCTCATTTAATGTTCAAAGCAAGGCAACTATGGGGTACAGGGAGCATTGGATCTATTTTAGAGATAAGAAAGTCATTCTTTTGAAGAGTCATGAATTATGCCCCTTTACTTTCTTGGTTTGCTCTGCTTTAGGTCAAACTGAAGCAGATCCCTGTGTCCCGGGCACCTTTCTTACAGCCCTGGGTTTGCATGAAGTTGGGGATGTAGTGGGACAGCTGGGGTCCTCTGCATACCTGGGTTTGATACTGATACTGCCTCTTCCTGTGTTGACCTGTGCAATCATTTTTCCTCAGGTCCTCTCCCTCAGACCAGAATTTGGCTTCATCGGCACACCAAGTAGATATCTGTGGATTTGGTATTTTCAAGGGGACTACATGTCTAAAGCAGCCACTCAAGCTTTTCCATCCAACATAGACAACATGGCGGCTGACACTCATGCAGAGCACACCCCCCTGCACCCCACCCTGCCCAGAGTATATGAATGAGTCTGGCAGTAGGTCTGAGGATACCTAGCACACACACACACACACGATAACTCCTGCCTTTCTTTTACAGTCGAGAAAGCATGATGACATACAAGCCTGGGTCACTTACTTATTAAAAGTCTTAGATAGTTCCAAATCTTCTCAATTTCACTTTTTAAAAAATCATTAAAATGTTCATACTTTTTCCAGAAAAAAAAAATGACTTGAGATTCATATCACAGTGGATGCTGTGTCCTAATGTCAGAGTCCTTGTTCTTGTTTGCAGGATCAGTCTGGATTGATTAGGTCATGCTGCAATAACAACAACAACAACAAAAAAATCCCTTAAAATTCCAGTGATCTAAATCAACACATTTATTTCTGTATCTTTATTTTTCAGGTCAATATGGTATCTCCTCACTGTAGCCGTTCAGGGACCCCGGCTGATAGAGATGTCATCTTGACCTGTGCGTCTGTGATCACAGAGACAAAGGAACGAGAACCAGTGAACAAATCATTGGCTTTTAAAACTTCAGACCCCGTCATTTCTGTTCACAGTTCATTGTCCGGAGAAGGTCACATTGTCCAACCTGTGTTCAATAGGACAACGTTATCATTACATGTTTATGAGCATAAAAGTTGTCTTCCATACTTCCCCTTTATCATTCAAAATGAACCAAGGAGCTGTAAGCGCTATTTGCCCCTAAGTGTCCCCTTCAACCCTACTGATGACTGCCTTTCCTTTATCTTTTAGGTGAACGGTGTAGGAGTTTCCGGAGTGTAGTACCAACCGAAGAACAAGGTACTCATGTTCTGCCCATGGGCACTCCTCATAATTTGAACAATGTTTTATTGTTCTATTGGATCTGGGGGAAAAGATGAGACAGTCATTTATAGTTTTCCCTCAAGTTTGCCTGTCTTCAAAAAGGAAGAGGCAGTGTCTTCTATTGAAATCAAACCGATGTGTGAAGTTTTGATCCGGGGAGTGGGGATCCCAGTTATCTCTCGTGTCCTACCCTGGGGTCTTGCTTAGTATTTTCCCCTCCCAACTATGGTCAGTCTTTAGAAATATCTCCTCCGGGTCCTAGGAGCCCCCTTTATTTGCCAACTCTCCGAGGATCTGTGACTTTGACTCCAAGGAGTTGTGGTTTGTTTCACAAGTCACTGTGGTCTGGAAATGGCTTGAGTATGTCTACCAGAAATTCTTGTTTTGGAAGCTGGGCCTCTAGTGTGGTGATCCTTAGAGGTGGTGAAGGACCTGTAAGAGGTGGGGGCAAGTGAGGGGTATTAAGGTCATTGGGGCAAGAAAATTAATGCAGTTCTTGTTTGACCCTAAGTTTGTTCTTGTAAGACAGTTGTAATAAAAGAGATCGCTTGGTCCCTCCCCACCTCTCTTGCCATGTGATCTCTTCCTCTAGTACCTACTTCACCATGATGCTATCTACCATGATTTGGTATAGCCCAGGGGCCTTTGCAAGAACCAGCCTCTTACATCATCCAAAACTGTGAGCTAAATAAACCTTTTTATTTATTATTTTTTTGGAGCGAGATGGAGTAACCAGGGATTGAACTCAGGGGCACTGGACCACTGAGCCGCATCCCCAGCCCTATTTTGTATTTTATTTAGAGACAGGGTCTCATTGAGTTGCTTAGCCCCTTGACTTTGCTGAGGCTGGCTTTGAACTCTCAATCCTCCTGCCTCAGCCTCCCAAGCCACTGGGATTACAGGTATGTGCCACTGCACCAGGCCTAAACCTTTTTCTTGATAAAGCAACCAACCTCAGGTATTTCATTACAGCAACAGAAAATAAGCTAATACAGAAGTGAACTAAATCAAAGGCTTGAACCTTTCAGTACTTACGAGTTCTAAGTGCCCAGCACTTCTGTCCTCCTTTCATTTTGCAGGTGTTTTATGGCTCTGCATTGGGGCTGAGGTCCTGGTTGTCTTTCTGATCCTGACAAGTGCCATCCTCCTAGGCTCCAGAATGAGCTGTTACAGCTGTGGGTTCAACTGGCTCAAGGTGGATGCCTCAATAGCCATCCTCATGGTGTTCGCAGGTACTCTCCGGCAGCATCAGTAGAACAGGCAGATTCCCCTCAGCCTGCCCCAGGGGAAACACAATACTTCAGGCTGGGTGTACCCATTGCCAATAATAAGCTGACTCCTTCCTCTCCATGGCCAGTTCAGCAGAACGACCGGTCCCCTGAGTAAGTCACTGAATTAATTCCATCGGGTAGAAGCATTGTTGCCTTGTGACTGATGAACAGAAAGGGGATAGGCAAAGACGGAGATGAGGATTTATCCGTATATCTTTGTCACAACCAGAGAAGAGGGTGCACTGGCTGTGAGAACAGAAATCATCTCATTTAGTATGGTGGTCAGGCCTCAACCTATGGAAGAATCCTGCCAGGTTCAAATCTTTACTACTTAAGGGCTGTGTTATTTAACCTCTATAAGTTAGCTATCATAGCTAGATTATACAGATTATAGTGATGACCAAATTAGAGAGCATCTGGGCGTGGTGGCATATGCCTGTAATCCCAGAGACTCAGGAGGCTGAGGCAGGAGGGTTGCAAGTTCAAAGACAGCCTCAGCAACTTAGTGAGACCCTAAGCAACTCAGTGAGATTCTGTCTCTAACAAAATTTTTTTTTCTCAAAAAAAGGCTTAGGGATGTGGCTCAGTGGTTAAGCACCCCTGGGTTCAATCCCTGGTACACGCACACACACACACACACACACATACAGAGAGAGAGAGAGCGAGAGAGAGCGCTTCTAGTATATAGTAAGTGCAGAATAAATTGGAAGCTTTTGAAAAATTATTATCCAAATTTGGTGTCAATGTTTCATAAAAGTAAAGAACTAGTTATTTTTTTTTTTTGGTTCTACTTCTATTTTCTCCAAACAACCTTTAAAGCAACTTAATTTGGTCTCCTACATGAGTCTGTCCTCCAAGAAAGAACCCAGAACAAATTACTCCTTCCAGTTCTCCAGGTGGATCAAGTCTGTTTATAGTGTGTCCATCTAATTTACATGTGGCTTTTGTGCTTCATGAGTGTAGCATCTTTCCTGAGTCTTATCACCAGAGGATACAGTGATAAAAATTCAACTTCTGGATCTTCATAGCAAAGATCCAGGGCACAGACACTTGGAGACTCCTGTCCAGGTCCCGGTATCCACTGAGGTCCTGCCTGATTGTGATTCAGCCTCTTTCTGGATGTCTCTTCAGTTGCAACTGAGAAATCAGATGCCACATGGAACGTAAAAGGATGTTTAAGCACAGATACATCATGAAGAACTTTGTGGGCACTAGAGAACTCCTAACTTCCCACTCATGCAAGGTAGAGAGCTCTTCCACCATGTTGCTTTCTTACGCATGGCTCACAAAGCTTTCCTTGTGCAGGGCTCCTGGGCATGGTGTCCCACATGATATACACGACTATTTTTCAAATCACTGTGAACCTTGGGCCAGAAGATTGGAGGCCTCAGACGTGGGACTATGGCTGGTCATATTGGTAAGTTGTTCTCTCCTGGTGCTCAATCCTGGTGGACGAGCAAGCGGTGCACACGAGTCTGGTAGGACAACTGACATGGGTCATGGTGCTGACACCTGCTACTCCTGTGACTTTGAGTTGGTTTTGTGACCTTTCTGTAGCCCAGTTTCCTTATCTGTAAAATGAGGATATCTGCCTTACATAGTTTTATAGGGATTTGAAGAGGTTATGTTTGCAAAAAATGCTTGGCACATAGCAAAGTCCCCAAGAAATGGAGACATTGTTGTTACATTATTTAAACACAGACTGGCAGACAGTGCCCTGAGCTAGAAGTCCTCTTCAGTGAGAGGAGACCCAGCCCCTGTGCCTAATGGAAAGGTAAGGCTATGGCTTGGAAGTTCTGACTCTAACAGAAAGGCTTGGCCATGACCTAAAAGACCACAGGGATTCTTGTTAACGTAGACCTCCAAAGCATATTAGATCCTAAAAATAGAGGTACATAGACCTACATTTTCATCCTACATGGTAACCTCTTGGGTTAGGTGAAAGTCATTGGATTAAAAATGGCATCGTGGGGCTGGGGGTTTGGGCTCGGTGGTAGAGCACTTGCCTTGTATGTGTGAGGCACTGGGTTCAATCCTCAGCACCACAGAAATAAAATAATTAATTAATTAAAGATATTGTGTCCATCTACAACAAAAAAAAATATTTAAAAAAAATGGCATCGTTCATGTCAGATCCTGTCAGGGAGACCCTGAGTGGGGGAGAGCTCTTATGCATGATTTGCCTAATAATAGGAAAGTTTTGCAAACTGTAGTTCACTGTGAGTCACACAGCGACAGCAACAGGCAAGGACAGTGAGCCATTTAACCATGAACACCTGCTAGATACACTGTCTCAGAAGCTTAATCCAAAGCCACAAGGGCCTAACTGGAACCCCAAGATTACAAATAATCTTACCTAGCAACAGCAACACCAGCCAACCACGGCTTGCCACTCCCAAAAGATACCACTAGCGTCAACAGATTTATTTTTGAACCCAGGGGCACTCTATCATTGGGCTACATCACAAGCCAGTTTTATTTTATTTTGGGACAAGGTTTTCTAAATTGCTGGGATTGGCCTTAAACTTGCCATCCTCCTGCCTCAACCTCCCCAGAGTTAGAGGTGCGCGCCACTGTGCCTGGCAACAATAGACTTTCTTTCAAAACAACTTAAATAGCTCTTTTCTTTTTCAATAAAATCACAACCTTTTCCTTTGTTCTTTGGATAGACCAGAAGCTACCCTGGTCTGTGCATATGTTCTTCCAATCCTAATCTCTGTTTATCCCAAATAAAACATTTTGCTTGGAGATCTGTCTTAATATTTGGATGTGATGGTGATTTTCCTCTTTGCAAAACAAACACTTTCAGGTTTCCCTCCCTCGTCCTACTATCCTAGAGTTTGGAGAACATGCCTGTGTTGCTATGATCCTTATGCTGCATAACTTACCAGGTTTAAAACTCTTCTTTGTCTTTATCTTTATCCCAGTCTGAAGATGTTAAGTTTTATGAATGCTTTTCTATACACCTCCACCTGTTTATCACTTTAGGGCTTCTCTCTGTACTACAGCCACTGGTCCTGAGGGGTTATCACCAGCCCTAGGCACAGTGAAGCAAAGATGAATTTCAGGTGGGTTCTTATCTATAACCAATTTGTATCGAGCTCCTGTTGCTATAGATAAAAGCAAATCCCAAACCACATAGGAATTTTAAGAATGTGGTTTATTTTCAGCATCATTTGGTTTTATAGATAAAAGCAAATCCCAAACCACATAGGAATTTTAAGAATGTGGTTTATTTTCAGCATCATTTGTTTTTGGTTTTGTTCCTATTACTTACAATTACTTAATTTTTAATAAAAGATACATATGCAAATACTTTTCAGAATCAAATAATATGAAGCACAACCATCTATCAATTACACCCCCCTCCAGTTCCCCCAAAGCCCCCCATCTTCCTGCTCTCTTCTGAACTGGTTGCTGTTAGAGACTTCCCTTTGTCATGAGACTGACTTTTGCCACTCATTTATATGTTGCAGTGCTACTTCCTAGGTCCCATAGTATTACCTTATTTAGTTTGTGTTCATGTTTTGTGGGAGCACATCCTTAAGTAGCTTCCTAAGAAAGGATTCAATGAGAGATCAATTTTTTTTTTCCTTGCATGTCTGGAAATGTATTTATCCAATGCTCCAGACTTGTTTGGTGAAGTACAGAATTCTTACTCAATAATCATTTTTTCTTAGAATTTTGGAGACAATGATTTGTCATCTTTTAGCATTATTGTTACTGTCCGGCATTCAATACCATTCTAATTAGTGTGTTTTTGTAGGTGGCCTGTTGTTTTCTTCTGAAATGTCTGGATGATGTTCCTTGGTGGGATTTTCTTTCCATCACATTCATTCTTCTTTCCTGTGCTTGGTGGGCCCTTTAATCTGAGCATTCATGTCCTAGAATTCTGGGAATATTTCTTGTATTACTTCTTTGATTATGTCTTCCCTGTAGGTTTCTGTTTTCTTAGAACTCTTGTTAAGTAGTAACCAAACAAGGTCTCTTGAGTTAATTATCTCAATGTCTTATTGCTTTCCTTATATTTTCCTAATATTTCCTTATATCTCTTTCTCTTTTTATTATACTTTTTTGAAAAAGTTTCCCTTGCACGTCCTGTAACATTTCTATTGAATTCTTATTTGGAATCATTTTAATTACCAAGAACTCATCTTGGTTTTCTAGTTGTTCCTTTTTTCCTAGTATCCTGATATAGATTTACAGATGTAAAATCTTTTTATCCCTCTGAAGATATCAACCAAAGGGTTGTCTTTTGGCTTGCTGTTTCCTAGTATCTTGCATTATCTCTTTCCTTTAGAATTCTTATTGATTGATTGATATTTTCCCCCCTGTTCATTGGTGGGTCTTTCCATCAAATTTTGGCATCCTTGACTGTCAAGTCATATTTAGGGATAATTGAAGCTCTCGAGCAGAACTGGAATTGATCTGCTGGTGGGCCCTTTTTGTATGTGGTTGAGTATGAAGCCATTTTTTTTTTCCTGGAAATTCCACCTCATAAAATCACACATGCTTGTTGGTTTGTAGAGGTTCTTTCTCTGCAACCACTTTGGAGGGGAACCACCCAACACCTAAAAGAAGAGGAATGAGTCTTCATGGCCGCTGATTTCTGCAGTTAGATATGAGAAAGGGACTGGAGAGCTTCCTTCTCCATATGCAAATTTCCATGCAACCTCCTGTCTTCAGACCACGACTGTCCCCCACCTTCCACTGAACCTGCTGTCTCTGAATCTAGAATCTTTCTTCCTTTCACTTTGTCCAAACAATAAAACTGAGCTCTCCCAGGGGCAGGGGGGAGAATGTAATATGGAGGAGAACCAAGGGCCAACCATCCCAATGTCAGTACCCTGACATTTTTGTGCTATATTTGTACCTGAAAGTGCTGACCTCTCAAGGATTCGGTGGGGCTAATCCAGCAGACTTCCTGCCTTGTTGGAGCCGAGTTATCCCTCCTCCAGGTGCCTTCCATCTCTCCTGCCTCTCCAATTCCCTTTGCCCTGTGAATCCACACTAGTGCATTAGCCTTCTCAATTCACTGGGTATAGAGGGGAGCGCTGGGTCCTTGAAGTCAGTCTCCCATTGAAACACAGAAGTCCCTCTCTTCATTGTGCCCCCTTTTGGGGGGCTGCTGTGAGGTTACATTAGGTAACGCAGGGTTCACCATGGCATCTAGCATACAACGATAATATTAATTATTATTATCCACCCAGAAGCATGTCTGCTTAGCTCTGCATATCTGTGGTCTTCTCCAAATTGGTCCCTTCTCTGTCACACAGCCCTTCTGTCTATCCCATAATCATGTAAACATATAAACACCCCTTGGGGTAAAGCAGATGCTAATCATCATCTCACTCACTGAATGCCTCAAAAGAACACTGTGGGACAGCATGAGTATTAGTCCAGTTTTGCAGATAAGGAAACTTACACAAAGCAGCAAAGCAACCAACCAGCTTAAGGTCACAGAGACAGTAAGAGGCGGGGCCTTCTGGTGTAAACCCAGCAGGATGATTCCAGAATCCGTTCTGTCAATCCCTGGGCTCAAAATCATATTGTCTGGTCTGGTCTCTGGAATTTGTGATTTAAAAAAAAAACAATGCAGGTCCAAATGGGGGTAGAAGCAGGAGATGGCTTTTCACCAGGCTGACCCTCAGCAAGAGGCCCTGGAATCACAACCCTATACCCCTTCCTAATTCTGTCTTTTGTTGACAGCTTGGCCTGGGGTTCTTTTGCCCTGTGCATGGCTGTGTCGGTCACGGTCATGAGCAGATACACCACAGCCCGCCTGGAATGCTCAGAGAGGCAAAGGGTACAGAAGAGCACACAGCACCCTCAGTATGGCTTCCCAGAACCTGAGACGTCACAGAGTGTTTGGGAAACAGGAGCTGCTCCCAGCTCTGCAGGGCACACCTTTCTGAATGTCCCAGGCAAGGTGTCCATGTGCTAGCCAGTGGCCTGTGGTGGCCAGATATGCACATGCAGATAATCCAGGTATTGTATCCTAAATGAACATCTCCGGGGTGGACTTCAGAAGACTAAGGTCCAGGTAACCCTGCATTTCCCATCCAGTGCTTCACTAAACACCTTTGGCTCCAGCCTCTCGTTCATGTTAAAATTCCAGTATCTTTAAGTGAAACAATTCTTACAGAAGAGATCAACCATTGACACTCTAGTATGAAGGAGCTCCTTCAGCTTTTCTGACAGTGAGTTTAATAAAGGTACCAAGGAAAGAGGGATCATGCAACCACTAGGAGGAAGAGAAGATGAAGAGTGAGAATGGCAAGTCTTTACAATGCATGCAAAATATGTAGCCCACATGGATTTATTGACCGAAAAGCCCAGAATGTTTCTTCCCCTTAATTGGCAGAGAAAATAAAACGTGTGGCTATCACAGACTTTCTTTTTTTTTTCTCATCAAGACGGTAGAAATTTAAAAATAAGTTTATGATCATTAAAAAAATGTGTTTTTCTTTTGAAACTTGACACTATCTAACTTTAGACTAGCTGCCTATTTTCTACTAAAATCCGTTGGGAAAGATAGCTCAATGATAGAAAGAACTGAAAACACGGTCAAAGGGGGTGGTATCTTATCTCCGTTAAGTGGAACAAATGTTTAAATTGTCCTGCTTAAATTAAATAGCCAGGAACTTTTGCTTCTAAAAATAAACATTGCCAAGTATGCAAGTCTCATCTGAGGCACCAGTGTCCGGTGGCTTTCCTAATGTGTCAGTCACAATCTTCTATCAATTTATCTTGTATTTTAAGCCAACATGTGATTGAAGCCACAGGTTGTTAGACATGTAATTTGAGTGGGGGGTAGGGAAGATGGAACACTGAATTCTAATAGCTCAGATTGTTTTGTTTAATCGTACTTAGGTAAGTTCAGTAAATTTTCATTCTGATAACAGTCATACTGTTACACAAAGGAAAAAAATCCAACTTCTTTTTTAAATTATTTCTTAGACATTGATGGACTTTTATTTTATTTATATATTTATATGCAGTGCTGAGAATCAAACCCAGTGCCTCACACATGCTAGGCAAGTGCTCTATCACTGAGCCACAACCCCAGCGCCCCCCCCCCAACTTAACTTCTTCATGTTTGGAATTCGTGTTGAGCACCTGCCTAACAAATGCTGGTCCTGTGGAATTTTGTGCTTTGTTGCAACCAAACCCATTTTAAAGAGATAGAAGGTGGATTTTTTTTTTTTTTTTTGAGTGTGACCAAATCAAAGAATGTGTGTTGGGGTTCCTGAAGCTGTTTGCTTACCTAGAACAAAAGGGTTGGTGCCCAATAGCCTCTGCCCTTTGTGGTGTGGAGGTCCTTTTATATGATATCACTGTGAGTAGCTGTGTCTGTAGATCCTGTGAGACTGTCCTAATATCGAGTCAGATCGGATCCTGGGAGGAAATCCCCTGTGAACATTACCAAAAAGACACTTAATTCTCTCTTGGTGGGGGACATATCTTGGGATACAACTGAATATGCCAAGGAAGAGATGAATTTTCTAGAGAAACATGAGAGAAGCCAGCATCACTGGTTAGAGAAAGGATCCAGTGGTCAGTTTAGACTTCAGGGCAAGGCAGGGCAGAAGGCAATCGCTCACTAAGGCTCGAGTCAAAATTGATTTTCTGCTGTGTCCTCTGAGCTCCCCAAGGCACCATGCTTCCTTTTAATAATTTTGTTTTGTGGTGGTGCTGGGGATTGAACCCAAGACCTAACATGTGCTAGGCAAGTGCTCTACCCCTGAGTTACAGCCCCAGCCTTTTTCATTTTTCTTTGGAGAGGAGGAGGGTCTCATTAAATACCCCGGCTGGCCTCAAACTTATGATCCTCCTGCTGTAGCCTTGCAAGTCTCTGGTATGACAAGTGGGTGCCTCTGCATCCTGCCCTTTTTAATGTTTAAAATGTCGTCAGTAGTTAAGTATAAAGACAAAATGCACACTCTCCCATGTACCCAGCCTGCAGCTGAAGATGCAGAACCAAAGTGTCTCATTTTCTCTCTCTTTGCTCTAAGATGGCTGAATTTTAATTCTTCACTATGTTGAAATGATCTCTTTATTTCCATTCCCTCTTCTAGATTATAAATTCCTCTATGGAAGAACTGTTCTTTGTAGGCTCCCCAATATCTGCAATAATGGCTGGCAAATTTTTAGATGTGTCTATAAATTTATATACACATCAAACGTGTGTGCACATGGATATGTGTACTCGTGTGTAGGCATGTTACATATATGTGTGCATGCATGTCCACTCTATTAAATAGCCTTTTTAAAGCATTTCGTAGGAAGTAATAGAGCTGATGATTAGAGCATGAACTCCAAAGCCTGTAAATCCTGGACCCTCACCTTGACCTTGCACAGGTCACTTCAACTCTCTCTGCCTCAGTTTTCTCATCTGGAAAATGAGAGCATTCTTCTTGCCTATTCTAAAGATCACGAGGACCCAGTGCACTAGTAAGTGTGCAGAGCAGTGTCTGGCACTCAGAAAGCACCACAGAAGATCTGGCAGGTCACGGCACTGTGCTTGGGCATCCAAGGAAGGACAGAGATCTGAGCCCTTGCCAGTCAGTTGGGGAAGCGATAGTGAAAATCTCAGGGACCGTGTCCCAGAGAGACAGGGATCCTTAGGTGCAAACCCACCAACCATTTTTAGCCTGGAAGCCATCAACCCTCGGTTAACCAGTCAGTGAATTGTATCAGGTCTCTCCAGTGTCCCAGGCACCCCGCCATCTCTCCTGGATGAAAGAAGTTACAATTTCTTTTCTAGTGTTAACAAATGTCTGTTGGGGGTCAATCGTTGAAGAATTGGTCCATGACTTGCGGTCTACTTATTTCAACAGCTGACAAAGCAGAGGCCTTGGGAGAAATGGGAAAATAGCCCAGTTTTCTGAAGCTTTGAAGACATTTCACGTAGATGGCTAACCAACAATGTGATTCTCTTTTGTTAACTGCACTGCATTGCTTCAGAAAGAGGGAGTACAAAGGCCAGGCAGGAAGAACTAGGTTTTTTGCTTCTTTTGAGTTGTCACATGAAGCAAGAGAGAGACATCTTCTGCACCACGGAGATATGGAAGAAAAGAAAAAGAGTAACTTGAAAACAAGAGAACTTGGAAGGTCAGAGAGATAGATAAGAATGCCAGCCAGAACCCATCTGGTCCTTTCTCTCTCTGATTATTTTATTTTCTCTTTTCAATGATGCAGTATTTCAATATACCTAAAATAATGGAACAGGCATCCACGTACCCACCACTGAGATTTAAGAGAAGTGTTTTGTCACAGTTATCCTAAATCTCTTTTAAAAAAAAAAAATTAGTTGGGCACGGTGGTGCATGCCTGTAATTCCAGCAGCTCAGGAGGCTGAGGCAGGAAGATCTCGAGTTCAAAGCCAGCCTTAGCAACAGTGAGGCACTAAGCAACTCAGTGAGTCCCTGTCTCTAAATAAATTACAAAATAGGGCTGGAGATGTGGCTTAGAGGTTGAGTGTCCCTGAGTTCAATCCTCAGTATTCAAAAAAGAAAAGAAAAATAAGAAAATGTTTAAAATACAACTAACACCTCACTTTCCCCTCCCCATTCTCCCACTCTCACTCAAGAATGAACCACCATTGAGGTTATAAATTAGTATAATCATTATGGAAATCAGTATGGAGTTCCTCAAAAGATTGGGCCCGGAACTATTACATGACAAAGCTATTCCACTTCTTGGTATTTATCTGAATTAAAGTCAGTAGGCATGCGATCCATGCATTCCCACGTTTATAGCAACACAATTCACAATAGCCAAACTATGGAACCAGCCTAGGTGTCCATCAACAGATGAACAGATAAAACATCTGTGATATATATATATATATATATATATATATACACACACACACACACACACACACACACAATACAGCCAGAAAGAAAAGTGGAATTATATCATCTGCAGAAAAATGAATGGAACTTGAGAACCTAATGCTAAGCGAAATAAGCCCAACTCAGAAGGTTGAGGGTAGAATGTTTTCTTTCCTATGTGGACACTAGAGAGGAAAAAGGGTAAGAAAGGTAGGGAGGGATCTTATGAAAATTGAAGAGATATCAGTAGAATAGAGGAAAGGGACCAGAGATAAGGAGGAGGAAAGGGGAAGAGAAAATATACTGGGGGGACTACATCTATCCCTGGCTACTTCCTGATTCTCTCTCTTACACCACACTGCAGAACAATCTTGTCCAAGTTATACTGTTAGATAATGTTTATGTACAAGTGTGTAACAACAAACCCCATCATTATGTATGACTATAACCCACCCCGCCAAAGGGAGATCAGGAGTAGAAACAGCTTCATGAAACAGAAGACGTACTGGTGCTGGTTGGGAAAAAAAGATGCTAAGCCAACCACCCCTGTGTGTCAGCCTCGGTTATATGCATGGAGGGTACAGGAGCAAGGAGAAGAGATTGACCCAATGACTGTTTAGGAAGTATGCACACATACATTGCCTCATTTAGCCCTGGTAGCCTTCACCTCTGAGCTCCATGACCATTTCCACACCCCCAAAGACCTGCAGAAGATGAGAGTTTCTATATTGACAAGCGCAGCCCCTCAAACTGTTGACCAATCCTTCTGCCAACCAAGCCTGGCGGGTGTCCTCAGGAATGGGCCCTGGATGATGATGAGAACCAACACGGACTAGAAAAGAACTGGCAGAAGAAGGAGACAGAAACCGTCAGCCCAGCGATGGGCCAGACCCTTTCAAGGAGTGGTAGACATGTCACCATTCTAATTCCATACACTGAGACAACGAGGAAGGTCACAGGATGAACACCGCTTGTCTGAACTGCTGGAGGCCACAGTGTTTCAGATTGGGGATTTTAAAAATATGTGCTTAGACATACTGAGATATCATGGAGATGGGTTCCAAATCTAAATACAAAATCCATTTATGTGTCATATACACCTTATACACATGGCCTGAAGGTCATTTTATATGATATTTTTAATGATTTTGTGCATGATACAAAGTTTCCTGGTGTGAAATTTTTTGCCTGTGGTGTCGTGTCAGGACTCAAAAGGTTTGGGGTTTTGGAGCATTTTAGATCTCAGATTAGGGATGCTCAACCTGTATTAGTATTCCCATTGCTGAATGGAGAATATGAGATTCAGAAGGTTTAAGCATGTGCCTGAGGCCAAACATGAGTCAGAGGCCACACTGATGGAAATTCAGGGCCATCCCCTCTATACCCAGCACACTGCCTTCCTGAGGGACAGAGCAGGGGGCCAAGGCTCTCCTTCCTTCTTCCCTCTCTAAGGAAGGCTGTCTTAGGGTAGAACCCCCCCCTCCCGGGCATTTTATGGGGAGCAGTAATGGGGTTATAAAAGTTAGAGAAGGCATAAGGGGATATTTTTTTCTGGTTCAGAAATGGATTGTGTTAAAGTTTCTAGATCTAGGGCTGGAGACATAGCTCAGTTGGTAGAGTGCTTGCCTCACATGCATAAGGCCCTGGGTTCAATCCCCAGCACCACCCAAGTGGGGGAAAAAAAGTGTCTAAATCTGTAATTTGAAGCTGACTGTGTCTTCTGCTTGGGACCAAGGACACTCTAGAGTACAGAGAGGAGATGAAAGGCTGAGACCAGCTCTGATCCAGACAGTCTGATGTCCCAGTTTCCAGAATGGTCCTTAACTTATATGTATCCATACTAGTTACTTTCAGTTCTTGATCCTTGAACTTAAAAACACTACCATTGCAGATGGCTTCAAGCTTCTCCCCTCAGGAGGGCAATAACGCAGACAGATAGGTGCTGCAAAAATCTCTTAGTAGACTTAAATATGTGCTTCTGGTTAGGGTATTCCTTGTTGACCTCTGCGGCAAGGAAGTTGAAAGAGAAGCAAACCCTCACAGCAAGTAAAATTCTTTTGGCAACTTTGTCCAAGTCCAAATATAATCCCACTCCAGGGAAACCACTCTTCAGTTCTTCTTCCCCATCACCGGGGTCAGGAAGCAAAATTAAAGGTGCCCAATATTATTCAACTGTCACAATTTGGATGTGAGGGGTTCCCCCAAAGTTCCTGCATTTCTATAGGAATATTCAGAGGTGCAATAATTGGATTAGGAGAGATGTAACCTAATCAGTCCATCTTAGTTTGAATGGACTAAAGGGCTGGCAACTGTAGGCAGGTAGGGTGTGGCCTAGGATCATTAGGAGCATGCCCTAAAAGGGTGCATTTTCCCTATAGGCCCCATCCTCTCTCTCCCTCTCAATTGGCTTCCTGACCCACTAGGAGGTGAGCTGCTTTCCCCTGGACCCTGCCCCCATGATGTGTTCCCTCATCTTAGGAAAGAGCAATGGAATTAGTCTATGGACTGAGACCTCTGAAACTGTGAACTCAACATGAACTTTTCCTCCTCTTAAGTTATTCTTATTGGGTGTTTTGGTTCCAGTGATGAAAAAGCTAACTAAAACACCAATTCTTCTCTGAAGAACTTGTAGGCTGGTATCTCTAACAGTCTTTCAGACTTACAGAGTCCATCACCTCAAATCAAGGTCAGTGGAAGACTACTTTCAAAGCCTAAATTCTAGGGAGTGTGGGTGGATCACAAACCACCTTGCAGGGCTGGCTCATTATAGAACCACCAATAGTAGATCTTCAGGAGAGGTGCAAACACAAAGTAATCTTTACTCTGGAGGCTCCTGTCCGTGAGTCCACTCACCACTTCTCAAACTGTATCTTCTTTCAACCCATCAGAAGCATGGAACACCAATAAAAAACTTCAACAAGTTAACCTGAACAGGTTTATTCAAGCAAAGAATAATTCATGAATTAGGAGGGCTCAGAATTCAGAGCACTCGGCCAGCCTAGTGAGCAGCAGGCTTTTACAGGTGAATCTGGAAGTCAAATCTGAGAAATCCCCTCCCTGGTTGCAGGCAACCACCTCCCGGGTGCCTTATGTGGGCGTGGTCTGATCCAGGTGCCTTATGTGGGCGTGGTCTGATCCGTTGGCTGCTGCAATTGGCTGACATTTGGCTGTGTATGATTGGCTGGAACCCAGCTCTCTGTTACAAAAAAAAAAAAAAAAGTCTGGAGTTAATTTTCTGTTGGTTTCTTAGAAATGCCCAATATGGAGACAACCTCAGGCCGATGACTTCCTCCTTACTTAATTTAACACATCTCCCTTAAAAGGCTGTCTCACCTGCTCCTATAACATTCCTCTTCAGAGTCACCCCACTCCCATATGGCCACTCCTCTGCAGTCTTCTTTTCCTAATTCCTCTTCAAATCCCCAAACTAACCGTTGGAGCTCCCAGGAGCTTGGCCCTCAAACATGTCCCTGTCTATACTCACCCTCTAAAGGATATCATCCAAGTGCATGGTCGTAAATACCACCTACACATGTTAGCTCCCCAACGTGTATCACTAGCCTAGACCTTTTCCCTAGACCTCCTCCGGACCAGTAGAATCAAGTCTCGGCTATACACCTCCACTCCGGATTTTTCAAGGACTTCAAAATTAACATACATCAAACTGAGCCCCTAATTCGCCCATTCACCATCAACATCTTTGCCTCCTGCAGCCTCCTCCATCTCAAAAACAAAAAAGGGTGGGGGGGACTCTGATCATATTAGTTGCTCAAGTCAAAGTCTTGGTAACCCTCGACTTCTCTCTTGATTTACTCCCCTCTATCCAATCCATCAGCAAATCCTGTCTGCTTTACCTTCAAAACATGACTGAATTAACGTAGGTCTCACCACCTTGGCTACCATCACCTCAAAGCCACCATCGCTGCTTGCCTGGTTACTTTTGCAAGTTCCCAACTGGTCTCTCTTTTTCCATCTTTGTCCCCTTACAATCTGTTTCCAATAAATGAAAGTCAAATCGTGTCTCTTATATCCTCTGAACCCTACAGGGATTACTACCTCCTTTAGACTAAAAGCCAAAGGTCTAGCCATATCCTACATGATATTAAGCCTCTCAACTACCTCTCTAACCTCATCTATTACTCACTTCGACACTTGCCACTCTGCTGCAGCACACTGGCTTCTTTGCTGCTCCTGGAGAATACCAAGTGCACGCTGCCCCAGGGCCTCCGCATATGCCTGCTCTCAGAAGAATAAATTTAAAATGTGAGGTATATTTACACAATGAATAATCTCCAACTTCACACAACAATATGGATGTATCTCACAAATGTAGAGCTAAGCATAAGAGTAACAACTTTGTGAATCTATTTAAATGAAGTTTAAAAAAAAAAAGAAAAGAAAATACAGAGAGAAAGGCAAAACTAATACATGCATTTTGGACAGTGGGGATTTTTCTTTATTTTCCTGGTTATTCCTCATTTCCAAGGCGGAAAATGCCATTTCCCTCATCCCCACCCCTGCCCAACATTGCTGTTTGCCTGCTTCCTGGTCAACCTCATAGTCTTCACCATACGATTAGAACATTGTTGCAACTGTCTTCTGGGTTTTCATGGCTTGAGAGCTTGAAATGAGAACTCGTTTCTCCATTGCTCACTGTACTGAGTCTCCTTCTGCAATTGAAATATTTAACATGTGGGATAAATTCTTAGTATTTTTAATGATAACAGATAACAAGAGTCATCTCCTGTGGGGGAGTCTATTCCAGATGCACAATTTGCAGTATCTTGTCTTCCCAACATTCCTGCAAGAAAAGACTATTATTCCCATTTTGCAGATGAGAAAACCAAGGCTCCGAGAGCTACAAAATACTCCCCAGACAGTGTTCTTTCTGGAATTTTGTGTCACACCTCCAAATGGTTCCATCTGCACCAGGCTTTGCTCTATTTAATAATTTTTTTTCTGTGGTTTTCATTCCCAATCAGAAAGGGAATAACAAATAGCCCTGCTACCACCTCAGTCTGAACTACTGGAAGCTCCCTGATACAGGAAATGTGGCTGAGACTGTTTGGGCAGAGAGTCCCAGGTCTAGATCCCTAAAGCTCAACCCCCAAGTTGCAGAGGAAACCTCTCCAACCCAGGAGAGCTCTAACAGTCCTGGCAAGGGACTCTGAAATCAGAGCCGGCCAGCATGTGTCCCTGAATATCAGAATAGACACTATATTTACCCTGAAAAGCCTTTTAGTGCAAATGAGAGCTATAAATAACCATTAGGGCCCAAGCAAGTGGCCTTCACCCATGGATTTCCTTCCCAACATGCAGACCCGTTTTAATTAAATTTGTCATTAACCTTTGGGGAGAGCAGGCGCCCTGGATCCAGCTTGCTTTCAGAGACACCGTGAGTAATTCCCTATTTCTTGGACATTTTGGGGTTGAGCATGCTCACCCGGTGGTCACTTCCCGGGAGATTGCACAGAGCTGAGTTTCCAGGAGAAGAGGCTCTGGGATTGGAGTGACTGTCCCCTGCAGACCTGGGCATCACAATCAGTTTCTCTGCAAAGCCAATCCTTCTCTGACCCTGTTTTCCCCCAGAGCAAGATGGGGGTCATGGCCATGCTGATGTTGCCCCTGCTGCTCCTGGGAATCAGCGGCCTCCTCTTCATTTATCAGGAGGTGTCCAGGCTGTGGTCAAAGTCAGCGGTGCAGAACAAAGTGGTGGTGATCACCGATGCCATCTCAGGACTGGGCAAAGGTAAGTGGGCATCACTCCCTGGTGTGCTCATCTCTAGCCTGCCAGGAGGGGAGGGGTCAATTCTGTGTTCTCGCCTTGCATCTTTCACGAACCAGCAAGTTTTTTGCTCCCTGAGAGGCCACAATTTCCTTGCCTGATAAATGAGCGGATTGGAACTCATCAGGTTATGATCACACAGCCCGAGGGCTAAAACCGATCTATGGATGCTATTGATATTGCTTTCAAGGAGTTTCCAGAAATTTTGAAATGCAAGGCCCTTAGTGTGGGGGGGGGGGG
>NW_025999896.1:2677371-2766214 GCF_001458135.2 Marmota marmota marmota | reverse complement strand
GGGGGGGGGGGGGTTGCATCTGGATTTTGAACCCAGACAAGGGTACTGGGTTTAATGCTTGGTTCCAGCACTTGGACATTTTGTTGCGGGAAACAGACTGGCCGAGATGCAGCAGGCAGCACTCAGAGAGGAGAACTCCAAACTTTACATGGGTGGGCCCAGAGGAAAACAAGGGCCCCGATCCGATCCACAGTTTCTCACAATCTTTATAGGCTCTCTAGTGTCATAGATTTTCTATTCTACCGGATGGACAGTTGTGCACGGGGTTTCTAGCGGGGAAGCATGTTTTCGGAAGCTGAGTGTGATAAGGGGAAGAACTGGCTTCTCTTACAGGGAAAGCCTTAGAGAAATCTCTGGCCTTGGACCCAGAAGCCTCCACTTCCTGGAGAAAGGAACCAACCCTTTCCCCAGGCGCTGATTTCTTACCATGACATTTTTTATAATTTAATTTCACAACCAGGTCTGGTTTTGCCATCACAATTTCACTTCTCTACCTTCAATTTCTCATCTGTGAAGCAATGGAGCCAGCAGTCTCTACCCCACACTGTCTTTGTGAGGAATCAATGAATTCACACCTGGGTAGCACTTAGAAAAGCACCTGGGGCTATCATGGGAGCTTCTCATTATTTATAATAATGATGCTGACGCACAAATTTAGGCAGAGCAGGCCCATTTCCCCGTGCCACACTCCCCACCACTCCCTATTGTATCATTCTTGGCCTGATTCTTCCAACCACCTCACCACCCAGTCTTGAAGGCATTTACATTTGCAACTCCTGAATTATATAGTCCCGGGGGGCTCTTCTGCTGGTGGCATCTGTGACCTGAGGGGTTCTGAATGTCCTTTGGTTTTGCAAGATTCTGACCCCATCTGTTATATCAGGTAGGGGTGATTTCTGCTATTGTTTTTGTTAATCAAGCATGGAACCCACAGAGCCAAGCATCCATCAGTCACTCAACAAGTGACTGTTGGTCCCCTGTGTTCTGAGAATTAATTCCTTCCAGAGAGTCTCTACTGGGGTTTGGGCACTTCCTCCCATGGTGCCACCATCATGAGAACACTTGTAACCGCCTCTCTGAGAATTCCCTCGGTGCCTTCTGCTTGTTCTTGTGGGCACCCCAATGGCAGTCCATCTGCATGCTTTGAGAATGGATTAGATTTCAGTGAGTGATCCACTTGGGTCAACCATGTCAGGATAGAACAGTGCATGAGGCACTTAGACTTGGGTCTCTAGATGGCCCATTCATGAAGCAATTCCCAAAGAGGATATCCTGCCCCATTAGAATGAGAACTCAGAAGGGAGCAGGACACAAATTCCAACCGAGCACACATTTGCCTATCAGATGAGACATCAGGTGACAGTTTTACCCTGAAAAATTGGAGCCGTTCAAAGTCAAAGACTTTGGGAAATATCGCTCTCCAAATAGAAGATGTCTGTCTAGAATCTGGCCCGCCTGCCAACGCACCCCTCCATCCTGGCGCCCTCCTGCCAATTGCCCCTTGCTGTTGGCCCCTGAGGAACTGCCCTCTTAGATCCTGGGATCCTTTGTTTCCCCACACCATCTTTAGCTTACTCCTTGGGCTGAGCCCTGACTGTGTGTCTCTTGAGTTGGTTCCCTAGATAAAGCTTCCTGATGGTGGAGCCTGACTTTTGTTCACCCTGGTATCCCTAGCACCTAACTCCATACTTGGCATCCAGTAAATTCTCAGCATGTGTTTATGTGATGAATGGCCTCTAACAGAGACCAGGGAGGTCACTCATTTAGTCACTCATTTAGATAAGCATGTTCTTGTATGTTTGCTTTATTGGTTTCCAATATGGTCCAAGAATATGCTCTGTGTGATTTCAATTCTTTTGAATTGTTGATGCATGCTTTATGGGCCTGGATATATGGTCCATAGTGGTATAGGTTCCTGAGAGCTTGGTGTTTGAGGAGATTACTCAGTTCTTCTATGTCCTTGCTCATTTGCTTACTAGATAGCACTGCTAGTCTCCCTATTGCTGAGAGCTGGGCATTTGTTTTAATTGTTTTTAAAATCTCATTTGGTTAGGACCCTAGGAAATACATCTCAGGAGCAAAATGGCATGGGAGGGGTGGAATGTGACCTATTCTGTCCCGACTGCTGTCAGTATTCTTTCTTACTGCATCTCTTTGACCCACCCTGGAAAGAAATGCAAAGCAGAAAGAAATAAGGTCCAAGTATTTAGAAGTAACTTGAGAAGCTGGGTGTGTGTGACCTTAAACAAATGCCTGGCCTCAGCGTGCCACTGATTCCAGGTTCCAACTGCTCCATTTCTCAAGCCCAAGGAAAGGAGGAAGCGAGAGACAGGGAGAGGATGAAGTGGGTTCTGTGCAGCCCACAGCACACTCTGGATCCATGGAACCCGAGAGAACCCCCCAGGAAGCACCGGTGGTACACTAGGAAAGTCAAACCAACAGATCAAAGTTAGGACATCCAACCCTCATCCCAACTCCCCACAATTCAGACAAGTCAGACATCATGCCATCCTACACCTGGCATGTCTGTGGCAAGAGTGACAATCAAAATATTTCAACCACTTGAAATGTAACAACCAAATATCTCCCCTGCCCATGCTTTTTATCACTTCTAAAATGCACAATTTTCCCTCTTTAAACATTGCTGAAATCACACTAGGTGCAGTGATCCATGCTGGTCATCCCAGCACCTGGGGAGGCTGAGGCAGGAGGATCGAAAGTTCAAGACCAGCCTGGAGAACTTAGTGAGAACTTGAGAGCCTGTCTCAAAATTTAAAAAAAAATAAAAAGGGCTGAGGATGGAGCTCAATAATACAGCACCCCTGGGTTCAATCCCCAGTACCAAAAAAGAAAAAAAAAAGCTGAGATCAGATATCTTTCAGGGCATCTTACAATCTGTAGAAAGCTGTCTTTTCTCATTCTATGACCTCTGAAGCGAGGAAGCATCTTATAGTCAATGGCATCTGAGATTTCTTTGTGTGAATTGGCCAGTGTCCTGGTGTTTCACACAGATAAATGCTGAGCCCAGCTGATAAAGAGTAAAAATAACACCCGGTACAGCAGGAGCCTGGCCTCAGCAGAAATGATTTATTTGGGACACTGGTGCCTCTGGGCTTGCAGTGGGCTACAGCCTCTAGGACCCACCTGGGAAAGCAAGGTGTCAGCAGAGAGGTCGTAGAACATCAGGTGCCTCTCCTAAGGAGGCCAGGGCTGCAGGTTTAGTCTGGCTCGTGTCCACAGGTCCTCTCCTCCCCCAGTACCCAGCTTAACAGGGAGGGAGAAAATGGGTGGGGAACAGTGTATCCCTTCCCAGCCGTGGTGGGACTGGCCAAGAGGCATCCTAGTGTGGAGAGAACAAGTGACCTCCAACTTGGACGTCCGACTTCAGATTCCTTGGCTTTACATCCTGACCTCGCCACTTACGAGCTGTGGGACTCCAGGAAATTCAGATCAACTCAAGGAACCTCATGTCCCAATTTGTAAAATGTGACCAGGGTGGCTGCTTGACACCCAGCATGGCTGCTATAATGCTAACGGTTTGAATCTAGAATGTCCCATTAGAAAGACCGAGGTGCCACAAGAAGTCAAACACCTGCTCTGAGCCGGTGGGCCAGGCAAACTTTACTTCTGCCAGAGGGAGAGCTACAGAACCTGGCCAGCAAGGGTACCCGGGGCTCCCAGTCTGCCTGCTCTGGTCCCTAACTCAGCGCTGCCCTTCGCCCTGATAGGAGGAGCAGGGTCACCATGCACGCGATTGGCTCATTTTTTTTTTTTTTAAGCTGGGGCGGGAAAAGGAAAGGATGGTGGTGAAAATGGTTACAATTTGGATCTTACATCCCAATTAAGGCTAAATACTCTATTCTGAAAATGGACCGTCCACCACATGTTGGCAGCCTCCTCTCCACTGAAGCAAGGTTCCGAAGTGGAAATTGTAGGGGATTTTATGCAATGATCAGATGGTGAGCGCTGTAACCTCATAGGTTGATGAATCCATGTGATGGATGAATAATCTGAATGAATTACTGGGTGGTAACTGTAGGCAGGCGGAGCCAGGAAGTAGGTCCCTGGGAGCTTGGCCTTGGGGACTGTATCTATTCCTGGCCCCTCCCCCCTTCCCGTCTGCCCTAAGTGAGTGGCATTTCTCTGCTGTGCCCCTCTCCCTTGCTGTTCCCATAAAAGAGTCTGTCGACTGTGGTCTGTGAGTCAAAATAAATCTCTCCTCTTCTAAGTTGCGCTTTTTTTTTTTCCCCCAGGTATTTTGGTCACAGCAACAAAAAGCCAACACATATAAATAGCCCCTCAGCATTACAGCTAAAACTCCGAATGTCCCTCCAAATGAAATGTCTTCATGAATTCTGTTGTCATCTAGGCCATAAAAAATTTTTTTTAAAAAATGATTAAGTTAAAAAAAAACAAACAACACCTAGAACCCCCACTGACGTGCCTTCTATTTCCTCCCCCTTCCCCGTTATGATGCTCCTAAATATGATCATTTGTGAATGAATGAGACTCATCAAGAGGGAAACAAATTGTGTCAGCCTCTTTCAAATTTATTCAAAGGGGGAACTCCTTCCTCTGCAGTTTAAGGGGAAAGGAGAAAGAAAGAAACATCAGACATCCTGTGGCTTTCTGGTTACTATAGATTATGTAAAACCCTTTGGTCACCATAGGACCCAAAGCATAGCACTGATTCAAAAATTGGGATGCCTAGTCCAATGTATAATCAACATGTCCATTTTCCTTAAAGTTGAACTTTCTTTCCCCATCCTGCTCCCCACCCCCACAGCTAGAGCAAGTACTGTAATGCCAAATTCCTGGGACCCCAATAGACCTCCAGGAGCTGAATCTGATGCAATCACACAAGAATCTTTATTGCAAGCTCGAACCTGGACTCAAAACCGTTTCCGACTCAGGGTCCCGAGGAGTGAGCCCGGGTCCTTTGTTCAGTGAGATTTTATAGGTTTTGGGGGGATACTCTAGGTGTCACAACATCATACAGCAAATCATTTTACACCACATGAAAATCAAATAAAAACTCCTAACATTGATTAGCACATTATCTGGCGGGAACAAGTTGGGTAGGGGTGATTGGTTAGTACAAGAGGGGGATTCATTTGAACTGATTGGTTTAATCTGTGAGGGGTGTATGTGCTAACCTACACGGTTTCCTAACATGTTATCAAACATCGAGACTACTGTGGGGGGGGGAGGTCATCTAGCATCCCAGGTATTTTCCTTGTCTCATGCTGATTGGTGGTTGCTAGGGCATTGCTATGGGTCCTCACCTAGCCTAACTGAGTCAGGGACACCTGGAGCCACAGATATCTCCATTATTTACAGCAGGGTGAGTATGTGCCTAGGAGTGCTCTGTGTGTTTTTTCCAATGACAAGGGTCAAGCCCCCTCCCTTTGGACAGGCCTTGAGGTAGAAGCTGTTTTCAAAAATGGAGTTACATCAGTTTCTCAATACTAGGCTAGCTTCCTGCTGTTTCTGACCCTCCTAGGGGCAGATGGGCAGGAAGGAGAGAGAGAAGAGCACAAGACACTCTTATTTCAACTGACATGTTGTAAGATGGGTCCAAGCTGCATGGACCTTGCATGTGCTTATAACTTAAGTCTGGCTGGAGTTGTAGCTCAAGGTACAGTGCTTGCCTACTATGTGCAAGGCCCTGGGTTCCAGCCTCAAGTGCTGCAAAGAAGCAATCCTTCCCCATTTCTGTGAAGTGGGGCATATGCGCTTTTTCTCCACATTCTCCGTTTGGCCCCTGGTTTGTGGTTTGTCAACTCCATGAAGAGGCTTCCTTTTGGAGTTCTACTTCCCTTCTAAGAGGTCTTCTTGGGCCGACTTCAAAAGAGCTCTCAACCAAAGCATGGCCTACCTCTGGTCCACTGTGACTCTGAGCTCTTCTGTGCTTCAGACCATTCCCCAAGGAGAAGCCCTAGTTTTCCTTGCCTCTGCCTCCTGGTTCCTACCCATTACATTTCTCAGGTGTGACTCAAACATTAGGCTGGCTTCTAGTTGCAGGGAACTCCTAGTAGGTTGTTCATAGGGTCACTCTAGTACCTTCTCTCTAGGATAGAGGTGACAGGAAAGAAATGTATCTCCAACCCTAGTCCATGGGCAGAAACTCACTCTCTAGAGAAATCCCCCTCCCAAGCTACCCCTCTCTCTCAATCCTCTTCTTTGATCCATTTTCATGATCTAGTTTTTAGCTAAAGGGAATAGAATTTCCTAAAATAGGGTTTCAGTTATTTCCTTTGAAAATCTGCATCTTGGACTACCACCTAACTTTAGAATTTTGCATCTATTTCATCTTAGTGCTTTAGTTAAACTTCCAATTTAATATCCTGTTACATATGGATATGTATCACTTATCTTGTTATACACATAAACACAAAGACATGATCAAGTTATAGCATTATATGTGACATGCTGATTTTAAATCTTTTTTTTGAAACTTAGTTTATTGTGAACTTCTTTGTATGTCAGTAGATGCATTTCAGCAAAATCAGTTTTCAAGGTTTAAAATATTCTGTCTACACATACTATAATTTACCTTACCAATCTCCTTTTATATTGGATATTTGCAATTACCTCCTACTCTTTACTATTATAAGTGGTCCTGAGATAAACAATCTTATAACTATGTCCATGCAGACATTCTGAATCGTGTCCTTGGAACAAATGCTTAAAATAAGTGCTTTTAAAGTTACCGTCAAGTTTTTCTTCCAAAAGACTACAGCAATGTATATCTCACTAAACTGAAAGTGGGGAGAAAGCCCCTTTTAATCTTGTCAAAACTATTATCAATTTTGTTCTTGGTTATCTGTTCAATCAAAATGTGTGCTGTTTTTAAATATGCATCTCTTTATTGTTGGTATAAACTCTTACATTCTGTACATTAACTCTTGAACCTTTTAAAATGAATTGCTTACCTTATCTCCTCAGTCCATTTCTTTATTAGTCTTTATCTTTTTTCTTATTGATTTATAGGAGTTCTTTGTATGTGAATTAAATTAGTTATTTGCTTATACAGGTTATAAATGCTTTTACTTGAATTTTTCTTTTTTATGCTTTTTAAAAATACTTTTTAAATATCATTATATTTGTTTATTTATTTTTATACTTTTTTGATGTAAGATTTTTAAGAGTAAAAGTCTATAAATCAAGCCAGGTGCAGTGGTACATGCTTATAATCTCAGTGCCTTGGGAGGTAAGAGGATCCCAAGTTCAAAGACAGCCTCAGCAATTTAGCAAGGCCCTAAGCAACTCAGCAAGACCCTGTTTCTAAATAAAATTCAAAAAAGGACTGGAGATGTGGCTCATTGGTTAAGAACCCTGGATTCAAACCTCGGTACCAAAAAAAAAAAAAAAAATCTACAAATCATTTCTGTTGTGATTTGTTTCTTTGGTGCATGCTCAAAAAACCCTTTCCAAACTCAAGAATATATATCCATCTCTACTTTCCTCTAGTTCTTTTATGATTCTATTTTTATGTTTAACTGTTTAGAATATTTTGGTATAATGCGTTTAGTTTTCCCTCCAAACAGATATCTAAATACCACTTTTTAAATAATATATTCTTTTCCCACTAATTCAAAACACTAACTCTATCAAATACATATTAAATTCTCATCAATGCCTGGCTCTATTTTCATTAGTATTTTTATGTATGCTTGCATTGCATTACTAACACTCTGCTTTCATTTCTGGGCTTTTGTATTTTAATAACTATGTTTTCAAAATATTCTTTGCTTTCTTCATATTTATTATTCAGATTCAAATGTGCAAAGTATTTCAAATAAAATTCAGAGTCTTTTTGTCATTTCTCAAGACCTGTTAGGATCCTGATTTCCTGCATCAAATTAACATGGAGATGAACTGATCTTTATTGAATTTTGCCATCCACAATCATCATGGACATCCCGTTTCTTGATAAAACCTCCACATTGGGAGAAGCCATACATTTTCTGCAGTGCTAACGATTCAACATGACATGATTAATGCAGTCACTTCTTATTTATTTATTTATTTGTGGTACCAGGGATTGAACTCAGGGGCACTCGACCACTGAGCCACATCCCCAGCTCTATTTTGTATTTTATTTAGAGACAGAGTCTCACTGAGTTGCTTAGCACCTCTCTGTTGCTAAAGGCTGGCTTTGAACTCTCAATCCTCCTGCCTCAGCCTCTTAAGCTGCTGGGATCACAGGCGTGCACCACGGAGCCTGGCTGCAGTCACTTCTTGATGTGTGAAACTCAGACTGCAGACATAGCTCCCCTCTTTCCAGCTCTCTCCATTGCACCTGTTTTTGTGTTTTGTTTTGTTTTTCAATGCTGTGGATGGAACCCCAGGGGTTCTGCATGCAAGGTCAGCACCCTACCACTGAGCCACAGCCCAACCCTAATGCACCTATTTTCAGACTTCACTGAGATCTCATTCCTAGAGCCCTCGACCTTCACTCCTCAACCTTCATTCCTCAACCTTCACTCCTGATTCTGCCTGGCTCATGGTCCAGCCCCTCAACTGCTCTCCCTTCAACACCTCAACTCCCCTGACCACAAAGCCCACATATAGAACCCCAGCCAACTATCTGGTCCAGCATGTGTCCCCCTCTCCATCTGCATCAACCTGCTGCCCTGTAGGAGAAAAAAAAAATCACACAATTACAAAATCACTTTGAGCCACTGCACCCAGATACCTGGCTCCAGTGGACACCCAGTTTGCCAGGCGTCCTTCAGTGTGCCTGGGCAGCCTGGGGACAATACTGGATACCATCCTGGAGGAGGTGTTGCGGGTGCCTCCCACCGATCCCTGTGCTTGGCCAGTTCATTCATTCTTTGGTGCTGTGCATCCTGTCCCCAGGTGTTGGCTGTTAATGGCTCACAGATGCTTTCTTTCCCAGAGACTTATCCTCTGCCAGTGAACCTTACCTTGCTCAGGAGTTCTGCAGCCTCGGAGGGGACAGCCACAGTCATCAACTGGCTGATACCAAGTGTGCAAAAGCTGGTCCTCTTTCCTCAGCTAGGACTGTGCTGGATAGGGTTAGACTCTGGAAACTTCCTTGAATCAAGCCAAGGCCAGACTTTGCCGCAGACCATAGTGTTGGCTGGTATCTGCTCTGTGTCCTCACTCCCAGATAGGTTTTATAGTATTCCCTCAAATCCTGGCCACATGATTCCTTGTCTAACAGTCTACGTCTAGGGACCCAATCTGAGATACAACCTCCTAAGGTTTTGATGAGAATTAAATGAGCAAATATATGCGAATCTTTTTCAACAGTTCCTAGAACAATCCAATTGTCAAAATTAGGTGAACCACTGTTATTTTTAAGTATCAGGATTCTGATACATAAGAATACTGTGTGTCTACAATTGTTGCCCAGTTTAGAGAGTGCTATGTTGGGTCAATCGGGAATTAGTCCAGAATAAAATTAATTAGACAGAAAGCAGATTCATGTTTTTACAAAAAGAGCCCTAGCTGAGGTATCTATCCACAGAGAAAATGTGGAGAACGGGGGGCATTGGATCTGGACAAGCATGGTGGCTGTTCTCAAGATTTTAGGTATCTTTGAGGTTCTCTGTAGGAGTGTGATCCTAAATAAAGGCTAGGTGGACAGGGCCATATTTGTGTTCAATATGAGAAAGAATTTTCAGTCATTAGAATTATCCAGCAAACTCACCTACTGTGAGTTTCTCTTCACAGGAAGCAACTAAGCTGAGGTTCAAAAGGCCTAAAAAAATAATCTGGGGTGTAGCTCAGTGGTAAAGCATGTGCTTAGCATGTGCAGGGATAAGAATTCAATCCCCAATACATGCACCCCCAAGAAAATAAATAAATAAATAAAGAGAAGGGAAAGAAAAGAAATTTTAGCCTAGAGAAAGATCTGAATGAAATGACCTCATGGTGCTAAGACTTTTGAATTTTTTTTTTTTTTTTTTTTTTTTTGGTGATGCTAGGGATCGAACCCAGAGCCTGTGCATTTGAGGCAAGCACTCTACCAACTGAGCTACATCCCCAGCCCTTTTGAATTCTTTGACTGCTTGAATTCATTGTAACTATCCTACTTCTTTTTTCTCCATAGAGTGTGCCCGGGTGTTCCATACAGGTGGGGCAAGACTGGTGCTGTGTGGAAAGAACTGGGAGAGACTAGAAAACCTATATGATGCTTTGACCAGTGTGGCTGACCCCAGAAAGGTAAGGCCTTCAGCAATTGGCTCAGGTCACTTCTAGGTGACCCAACCATTTCTAGAATTCCAGTGATTATTGTAGCCTCCAGTGATTATTGAGGTAGGGCTCTTGGGCCAAGTGGAATAAATTGGTGATTGCTTTGGGCAAATGGGAGGCAATGGTCCCCCTGATCTTGACATAGGCCTAAGGGGTGACTCGCTTTGATTACTCACCATGCCAAAAATTTAGCCTGACTCTCATCCGGAGTCTGTATAAGTTACACCCCAAAAGAATCTAGAATACAAGGAATGTCCAAGGTCTGCGCTGATTATAGACAGGGCTGGTTTTAAAACAAACAAGGATAACAAATTCTCAAATGACATCCCTTCAAAGAAATCAGGGACATGAAGTCCCCTCCCAAGATGTCACCCAGGAAGTGAATATTTATCTCAGTGCAGCTTCAGTTTTCCCAGCATTTCGGAAGCATTGTTTAAGAACTTGCACTTGAGGCTCTCCTTGAGATTCTTGGGTTGTTTTTTAATCTGTACCCTTGAGATTAGATTTGACACTTGTCAACAGCCAAAAGTAAAATACATACATACATACATACATACATACATACATACAACCAAAAGTAATTTAGAGCTAAATCTGGTATTTCTTAATTTTTTTAAGTTGTAGGTGGGTATAATATCCTTATTTATTTACTTATTTATTTTTATGTGTTGCTGAGGATCAAACCCAGGGTCTCACACCTGCGAGGCAAGTGCTCTACCACTTAGCTACAGCCCCAGCCCCAGCTAAATCTGGTATTTGAGGAGATGGATCAAATAGGGCAACATGGAATTCTCCAAAGTGTTTCTTGGGATTTTACTAGATTACAAGGTTCTGCAGTCAGTTGTGTGGGCAATGTTGAGTTAAACCAGGATCCTCTGCTTTCTTGATTGCAGGACCTCTCAGAGCCTTTGATATGCTAGCGCACATTGCAAGTCTCCAAAAAGAACTTGGAGAAGAGTCTAGGGAATTTCCCACACAAATGTGACCACACAGTGGTCTTTTCTCTCGAAAGCCATATCTCAGAACTAGTGTCTGTCCTACACTAGGATTGTATCAACCACACAGTGCCACCAATTTTCCCATCTACCCTTCACTCCTGGGCTAATAGAGTCTTAATGACTACAAGTATCTAGAGCTAAACACGGTACCTGGCACATAGTGGGTGCTCCCAAGATACTATGTTGAGTATATGATTTAGGTCCGAACCAAATGTAGCTCCAGAGTACTGTGATGGATTTTCTGAATCTTGTAAGCCAGTTTGGAAAGTACTTTCCAAAAAGGAGTTCAGAAATGTTAAAAGTAGGGGCTGGGGTTGTGGCTCAATGGTAGAGCGCTTGCCTAACATGTGTGAGGCCCTGGGTTCGATCCTCAGCACCACATACAAATAAAGTTAAAAATCCATTGGCAACTAAAAAATATTTAAAAAAAAAAAAAAGAAATGTTAAAAGTAATGATGTTACCTTGGAACCTTGCTAGTGCTCCAAAAAGGACCAATGTCAAGGACGAGAATTGAGTATATGAGTATATGAGTATTTGGATTTATCAGTTTTGGAAACTTGGCCAAAAATTCAGACTTCCTATTGCATTTTAAGATTTGGAGTTATTGGGGCTAGAGTGGTGGCTCAGTGGTAGAGTGTTCTCCCCTAGCATGTGTGGGGCACTGGGTTCGATCCTCAACACCACCTAAAAATAAAATAAAGATGTTGTGTTACCTAAAACTAAGTTTTTTCTCAGCAAAAGAAACAATAAGAGAGGTAAATAGGGAGCCTACATCCTGGGAACAAATCTTTACTCCTCACACTTCAGATAGAGCCCTAATATCCAGAGTATACAAAGAACTCAAAAAATTAGACAATAAGAGAACAAATAACCCAATCAACAAATGGGCCAAGGACCTGAACAGACACTTCTCAGAGGAGGACATACAATCAATCAACAAGTACATGAAAAAATGTTCACCATCTCTAGCAGTCAGAGAAATGCAAATCAAAACCACCCTAAGATACCATCTCACTCCAGTAAGATTGGCAGCCATTATGAAGTCAAACAACAACAAGTGCTGGTGAGGATGTGGGGAAAAGGGTACACTTGTACATTGCTGGTGGGACTGCAAATTGGTGCAGCCAATTTGGAAAGCAGTATGGAGATTTCTTGGAAAGCTGGGAATGGAACCACCATTTGACCCAGCTATTCCCCTTCTCAGTCTAATTCCCTAAAGACCTAAAAAGAGCATGCTACAGGGACACTGCTACATCGATGTTCATAGCAGCACAATTCACAATAGCAAGACTGTGGAACCAACCTAGATGCCCTTCAATAGACGAATGGATAAAAAAAATGTGGCATTTATACACAATGGAGTATTACTCTGCATTAAAAAATGACAAAATCATAGAATTTGCAGGGAAATGGATGGCATTAGAGCAGATTATGCTAAGTGAAGCTAGCCAATCCCTAAAAAACAAATGCCAAATGTCTTCTTTGATATAAGGAGAGTAACTAAGAACAGAGTAGGGACGAAGAGCATGAGAAGAAGATTAACATTAAACAGGGATGAGAGGTGGGAGGGAAAGGGAGAGAGAAGGGAAATTGCATGGAAATGGAAGGAGACCCTCAGGGTTATACAAAAGTACATACAAGAGGAAGTGAGGGGAAAGGGAAAAATAATACAAGGGGGAGAAATGAATGACAGTAGAGGGGGTAGAGAGAGAAGAGGGGAGGGGAGGGGAGGGGAGGGGGGATAGTAGAGGATAGGAAAGGCAGCAGAACACAACAGACACTAGTATGGCAATATGTAAATCAATGGATGTGTAACTGATGTGATTCTGCAATCTGTATGCGGGGTAAAAATGGGAGTTCATAACCCACTTGAATCAAAGTGTGAAATATGATATATCAAGAACTATGTAATGTTTTGAACAACCAACAATAAAAATTTAAAAAAAATAAATATGTAGAGGGAATTAAATGTATTGAAAATACCTCTGTGAAGCAGCAAAAAAAAAAAAAAACTAACTAAATTTTAAAAATAGTTTTTTAAAAATCTGGAGTTGTTGCCTTGGTCCCCAGAATGAATTCTTCATCCTTCTCGTTCATTCCAGAGTCATTTCAACTTCTTCTTCTTTTGGCTTTTTTCTTTGTTGGGGATGTTGTTGTTTGTTTTATTTGCAGTTATTCCATGATGTTTAAATTTCAAAAATGGCTGCTCTTAGATTGGGGGCCCTGATCCCACACATCTCTCATTGGTTCAGCAGACATTCACCCCGAAGCTGGTCCTGTTGGATCTCGCAGACATCAGCTGTGTCCAGGATGTGGCAAAGGAAGTCCTGGATTGCTATGGCTGCGTGGACATTCTCATCAACAATGCCAGTGTGAAGGTGAAGGGGCCTGTTGATAAGATCTCTCTGGAGCTCGACAAAAAGATCATGGATGCCAATTACTTTGGGCCCATCACCCTGACCAAAGGTCTCGTGAGTTTCCCTGTGGGTTTCGGGGCCACAGGATGCGAGGGAGGGCTCTGTTTGGTAGCCAGGCAATTATGAGATTCTGGACAGAATTCCCCAACCCATAATAGAAAACTCCCGTACTTAACAACATTTTTAAAAATTTAGTTTTTAGTATACTTTGGTGTCAGAAAAGGGCTCCTGGAAGTGTCTTTCTGGTATATTCCAACCTCCCTCTTATGAAACCCTTCTGCTCACCCAAGTTCTGCCCCTTACACCCTCTCCCTATACTCACACCCATGGCTCCCCTAAGATTCAACATCTCTGCACCCCTGTCTTCATCTTTTGCCTGTATTTTGCTACACCATCCTGTTAGTTGAGCTGCTTCTAACCAGGACACTTGGTCAAAGGTTCTGTCTTCAGAAATGAATTAGAGAAAGGGTTCATCCCCCAATTACGAGAGACCCGGTATTCTTTCAACCCCTTCATAGAAACAGAGAAGGCAAAAAGAAGATGCCTCCCTTAAAGGGTGAGCTGGAGGCTCCTGTGTAGGTGAGCTGGAGGCTCACCACTGAGCTCCAAAGCAGGTGTGAAGCCCAGGAGGTTAGGGATGGAGATCACCATGAGCTAGAAGCACAAGTTGAAGCCAGGAAGGAAGGAACGAACGAATGAAGGAAGGAAGGAAGGAGGGAGGAAGGGAAGGAAGGAAGGAAGGAAGGAAGGGCCCTCAATCTAAGAGCAACCATTTATGAAATTTTAACATCATGAAATAACTGCAAATAAAACAAACAACAATACCCCAAAGAAAGAAAGGAAGAAATGTTTATCAAATCAGCAGCTCAGGGGAGAGGATAAACCCAAAGAATGCCTCCCCACTTAGGGAGCAAGGTGCTGTGCAGGGGTGGAGAAGGCATGACCTCAGAGTCACCTTCCTGAGAGCCACATCCCAGGCTGAGAGCCTCCTGTAAGGGGATTCTAAGACAGAGAAGGGAAAAGAAGCAGTTGAGGCAGAAAGAGGACTCTCCAGAGCCTCTAGTAAGGTACCCCAGAGATAACCATTTCCTCCAGCCCAGCTCCTGAGGACACACCAACAGTTGTGTGTCATTCCATCAACCCTCTATGGGGACTGCTTTATGGCAGGAAAATTAGGAACAAAAAGTGCAGCTGGAACAGATAGAACTGGATTATCCTCCTGGTTGGGCTTCTCACATGCTAAGGGACCTGCATCTGGTCACTAGCCTCTGCTCATCTCTAACACAAAGGGGATAAATTCAATTGACCGTCCTGAAAGTTGAGTCTTCAAGCACCATCTTTCATCTGGTGCCCCAGCCCCATTCACCTGTATCATTGATTTACTTAATATCTTTCTCCACTTTTCCTCATTTTAAAGTCGAATCCACATTAGGAAGACATATTTATCATACCAACACACACATAAACCCCTCTTCACTCTCAATGAATAGAAAGCACACTGAAAACTACATGCAGTAAGACCTTCCAATACAGCCTGGAGGCTGTTCAGTCTTTCTCTTTGCTAAAAGATTTGTTAGCATTTGCAAGACAGGCACCAAAGACATATTAGAACCAACAAGGGATTTTTTTTTTCTTGAGACAATAGAAGAATTAAAAAAGAAAAGGTCTTTCCTATTATTACTAAGTTGGTGTCACTTAATTAATGCATATTGGTTGGTCATTTAAAATCATCCAGCCATACACCAATTGCCGCGACCCCTCGCCGGCAAGGGAAAACACGACACAGGATTCTTCTTTCAGCAGTTTATTCAGGCCTTGATTCATGTATCATCTTCTAGTGACCCGTCGCCGAGCGCCCAAGCACAGCCTAATAAAGCCTCCAGCATACCAATCTTAAGCTGCCACGTGGACCTTTCTCATAGGGTGGTAAGGGATTGCGTGCCAATTCTCCATATTAGGAGTTGTTTATCACAGGCCACAGTGGAAGCCGGCGCCATCTTCTAATGGCGGCCACGGTCTAATTAGAACGGCTCACCACACACCAGCTAAGCTGGCCCTCTCTTTGAAAACACTAGCTCGATGATTGTGGGGGGTCCATTCCATCCCTGTCCTGATGCAGTCTAACTGCCACTGAGGTAGTGGTGTCATGTGTGATGGAGGGGGTAGGGAAAGAGACTGCCTGACCCCACTCAGATTTCTAACTCTGACTCGTTGTGTTTTCCAGTCCTGCTTCCCAACATGATCTCCCGGAGGACAGGTCAAATTGTGTTAGTGAATAACATCCAAGGGAAGTTTGGGATCCCATTCCGCACAGCTTGTAAGTTACTAAGACAAAAATGGCATGCGTCATGTTGTACTTCTTATGTGATAAGACAAGCACTGTTATGTCTAAGACCAGGCATATGTCTGATTCCATGGAACAAAGAATATCTCATCAGAGATGAGATGGTGTCTACGAAGTTTTCTTTTATCCATTCATTTCCTTTTTTTTCCCAAGTATCTACAGCATGCAGATCCCTATGGGAGATGATGGGATATAAGAAATAGGGTTCCTCTCTTCCTGAAGCTCAGCTTCACAGATGGGCAGGACATGTGCTGGCTGAACACAACAAAGACAGATGAAGGTCGTGCTCCTACTTGGATGCAAAGTCCCAGCACAAAGCCCTTTCTTCCATGAGGATGCCCCTAAAGGACAGAAAAGAAGGTTGGGTGCACATCACAAAATAGGTTAGAGATGGAGACCTTCTGAGGAAGAAAAAATGGCAGAATTATAGGGGAGGGGCAGCCCTAAAGTTAAGATGTTCAAAGAAAAGAGAGATTTCCAAGTAGATGTTCATGGGATCTGTTGGGGAAATTCCAGAGACATTCCCACCTCCGGTAAGGTAGGCTCTGGGAGGGCAGGGAACAGGCCATTTCTTTGTCTTTAGTGGCCCACAGTAGCATGTGCAAAATAGGAGCTCATTGAGCATCTTAATGGACAAAGGGAGAGAGGAAAGAAGAAAAGAAAATTGTGCAGGTCCCCTGCATGAGTTGCTAGGGCTGCTATAACCAAACACCACAGACTGGGTGTCTTGAACAAAAGAATGGATTTATTAAGTCCATACTGGCCCATCTTTACCTGTGCAATCTGGTGCCATTCACTCACACAATCTCTTGTCTTTTCATTCTTCATAATTCACAAAGTGGGCATAATAGTTCCTCTGCCCCTCTTCGATCCACACAAAGTCATCCCTCATTACCCCTAGAGATGCCAAAATCCATGGATGCTCAAGTCCCTTAAAAATCATATAGAAGTTGCATACAACCTACACACAGCCTCGTGTACTTTAAATCATCTCTAGATTACTTACAATACCAAAGAGTAAGTTCGTTCTATGTAAATAGTTACTAGATGGTATTGCTTATGGACTAGTGACCAAAAAAGAGTCTGTACCTATTCAGCTCAGATGCAATTTTTTTCTGAATATTTTTTATCTACAGCTGGGAAACCCATGGATACAGAGGGCCGAATGTCTTCAAATAATGAGACGGAGAGTCTCACACAGGTGCAGAGACTCACATGAAATGATGGGTGCAGGTTCACTGTACACACCAGGAAGGGGCAACCTGGGGGGAAGAGGTGCAAGCAGAGGCAGGTGCCCATCTGGGTTTGATTCAGCCAGCACAGTGGCAATTTCTTTTTGTTATTTAATATTTAGTTATGCAAATTTTGGGACATTTCAATAAATGTCAGGATTTCAGCTTCTGAACAATCTGGCAACAGCTGGCAGGAGCTGAGGGGTGAGAGCACCTGCAGCACAGACTGCACTCTCTCACTCACCTCGACTCCTGGGCTGCTTCTCTGTACTCAAAGCTCACGTTTTTTTAATTTTGAACCTTCTGGAAATTTAAAGTGGTCATGCAAAAATGGACCACTTATCCAAGGGTTTCCACGAGCCAGGCTCTGTGTGACACAGCTCACACATGATGCAGCTCACACATGATGCAGCTCACAGATGTTCAATGCTTAAGGCAACTCTTTCTTGGTGAGCCTTATTTTATGGGTGAGGAACCAGAGCCCCAGCCCTGCACCCCAAGCCCTGCATAGTGAGGGGGTTGGATGGTTTTCCCAGAACAGCCTGGCCTCTCAGGCTGGAGAACAAGGGAAGGAGTAAGGGATCTGGTTGTAGGTATCTGAGCATAGGGGAGGGACCATAATACATCTACCTACTGCCTCCCTCTGTCTGCAGATGGGGCCCATGTACTGAAGAGGTGGCTCTAACTTCCCATCGTTTGGGGAATATGCACCATTTGGAATTTCTAGAACAATTCTTTACCCAATCCATGGCCTTCATGGCTTGAACTGAATTTGGTGCTAGATGATATGGATGATATGGACAGTTTCTCCAAGAAAAAGGTAGTGGGGTGGGGGCTGGAAGTAAGAGGGAGATCTGACCTCTGGGTTTACCGTGGTCACCAGCTGGCCTGAACCTTGGATAAGTACCTTGGGGATCAGCTGTCCTGGGAAGGAATGGGAAGTCATATCCTTGCTGGGCATTTTATGTTTGCTCATTTGATCTTCATAATAACTTGTCAAGAGAGATTTCATAGTCATTTTTAAAGATAAGAAAACTGAGTCTCAGGTAAATTGGCCAAGGGCACACAGCAGGCAGATAACTAAACAGGATTCAATCCCAACCCCGCCTCTTTCTACCTCTTCAAGAGGGCTTTGTCCTCATCTATAAAGCAAAGCGTGGACTCTTTAAGGCCACTTCCAGCTCTGAGTTTGCACGAATGTGTATGTGGGCCCTCTGGCCTCCAGTGTACCCACCAGGAAACAGGATTGGGGCCCTTCCCCACTTCTGGCTTGTTTCTCTTCCAGATTCAGCCTCCAAACATGCGGCCCTAGGCTTCTTTGACTGTCTCCGAGCCGAAGTGGAGGAATATGATGTTGTGGTCAGCACTGTCAGCCCCACTTTCATCCGGTCATACCACGTTTATCCAGAGCAAGGAAACTGGGAATCCTCCATTTTGAAATGTGAGATGTGTGTGTGTGGGGGGGAGGCCTGAAAGCTGGAGGGATTGGGGAGGGGGGTCATGCTGTGGTTTCAATAGGCCCAAGGGGGTGTTCCTGAAGCATGAGTCTGGAGGTGGTAGAGCCTGGGCAAATAGCTAACAGCAGGATTTGGGTCACAAACCTCTAGGACAAGGCACCAGGCAAAGAAAATCCCGACCTGCAACCAATAGACCATGGCCAGACAGACCCTAGTCACTCAACCTGTTCCTCAGCCTGCCTGTTTTGCATGTGTAATAACCAGAATTTGGGCTTTAGGAATTGTTCTGCTAGCCAGGTGTGGTGGCACCTGCCTGTAATCCCAGTGGCTCAGGAGGCTGAGGCAGAAGGATCATGAGATCAAAGCCAGCCTCAGCAAAAGCAGGGCACTAAGCAACTCAGTGAGCTCCTATCTCTGAATAAAATACAAAAAAGGGCTGGGGATGTGGCTCAGTGGTTAAGTGCCCCTGGGTTCAATCCCTGGTACCAAAAAATAAAAATAAAAGACAAAACCTGTCCTGTTCCCCTTTCCAAAATGGCAGCACAGAGTGGAGCTAAGACTTTCAAGCCAGGTCACCTGCACTGGAAGCTTGCCTGTGTTTCAGATCAGACTGCTGAACACTGGCAAGTCCTTTAATGACTCTGTGCCTCAGTTTCCCCTTTACAGAATGAGGGATAATAATACCTACCTCATACAGGTTGTTGAGGAGCCTAAACCTTCCATCTCACCAGCCCACCGTGAGTGCCCTATAAATGCACATAATCATTATTCTAGAATATTCTAAACTCGACATCTACACTGAAGAACCAGTATGAACCAAGACGGAGGTCCAAGCAAGTGGTCCCAGGAGGCCCTAGACAAACACAGCCTCACAATGACAAAGGGCAGGCCTTAATTCATCCAGCTTCTTCTTATTTCCTCAACTCTTCTGTGCACCTCCCTTCTCCTGCTCAAACTGCCCTAGTCAAGGCATCAAGGAGGAACTAGGCCCACTTCACAGATGAAGAAACAGAGTCAAGCGGGGCGGGGAGCTAGTATGACACCAGGGATAGAGGCCAGCAGATGGCAGAGTCGACCTGGAAGCAAGGATGGCCTACTTTCCCCCAGATTTGGGGCAGGCAGAGGGTTTGGGGCAGGCAGAGGGTTCCGGGCAGCTTGCTTCCCCACCAGTCCACAAACCCTGGCCCCTCCTGGGGCCCTTCAGTCTTTTTCAGGAAGTTGGCCTATGGCGTGCACCCGGAGGAGGTGGCGGAGGAGGTGATGCGCACCGTGAGGCGGAAGAAGCAAGAGGTGTTCATGGCCAACCCCATCCCCAAGGCCGCCGTCTACATCCGCACCTTCTTCCCTGAGTTCTTTTTCGCCGTGGTGGCCTGTGGGGTGAAGGAGAAGCTCAATGTCCCCGAGGAGGGTTAACTGGAAGAAGCCAAGGGGTGACTCATGAGAATAAAGGCTTTCCTGGCAGGTGCCAGCTGGTGTGTCCTCTCCCTAGCCCTGTCCCTCACCAGCCCTGCGCCCTGACCTGCTGAGGCCTCCCTGTAGGAGGCACTCACCATGGCTGAACAGGTTGAGGGTGGCTCAGAGCCTGCCCAGAAGCTGCAAGGCCTCTGGGTGTCTTACACAGATGTTCCCAAGACACGCTTCCAGAACCTTCCCTGCTCTGGAGGGTAATAACAGGAGACACAATGCATCCAACACCCACATTATACACACACACTGTGGCCATGGGCCTGCTCAGAGGCCCACTGGGAAAACCACCTCCATTGCATGCAAGGGTGACCTGCTCACATCAGCCTCGACTCAGCAACCTTTAGATAGAAAGTCCCAGTGGGACTTTCTGTAAGGATGGAAGTATAGTTTGTATCGTCCAACATGGCAGCTGCCAGGCACATGCGCTATCACATGAAAAACTGAATTTTTAATTTTAACTGAGATTAATTTTAACTCAACAGATAGTATCTAAGTATTATATAATGTAATTATTGTGTATTCATTATTATTATCAATGATATTAATATTTATAATGAATATACTAGGTAAATAATATGGCAAATAGGTTAACAGTGTGTAGTAACACACTAATATCAATCATGGATATATTATTGCATATTAATGTATAGTTATGAATTAATATGAAGTTGAACTGATGTTATGAATAGCCTCCCTCATTGGCAGTGTAGCAGAGCTATGATAGACGGCCATTGGACATCTTCCCCCCAGGGCCTGAGCTCATTGGCCTCAAGGGTGGTCCAGCTGAGCCAGATTTTTAGACTCTCTGTTTTTCTAATATTGTGGAGTGAATGCTCAGAACCTCTGGGTTTCCACTTCATTGCAGACTTTTCTTGCATTCTTACAGCAAAATTCATTTAAAACCTCCATCTTCATTACTGGTGGACACTTCACTTAGTTTAGGTTTTTTTTTTTTTTTAATATAGTAGATGATTCTTGGGCTGTTGGAAAATGTAAGGCAGGATTTTTTGCATAAATATTTTAAGCTGACTCGAATTTGTCTAATATTTATAGATGAAAGAGGGCAAAATTTTATTTCCTGAACGCGTCATTTACAAAATTAACATATACCAGGGATACAGATGCACATATAAATCTTCATTTAAAAAGTAAAATGCCCAGGATCACGTGATCACCCTGCAGTTCATCCAACTCGAGAATGTGGCGGATGGTTGAATCCTACAGCCATAGGAAAGCAAGATGTGGGGGCAAAATTTAGGAGAGTCAGTCAGTAAGGTAATTTTTTGAGGGGGGGGAGGGAAATGAACGCAGTGTTACCTGACCACTGAGCCACATCCCCAGCCCTATTTTGTATTTTACTTGGGGACAGTGTCTCCCTGAGCTGCTTAGCACCTCACTTTTGCTGAAGCTGGCTTTGAACTCGTGATCCTCCTGCCTCAGCCTCCTAAGCAACAGGGATCACAGATGTGTGCCACCGCACCCGGCTGGTAACTTTCTTTTAAGAAGTTTTGTCATTGTTGGACACAGGCACTATAGGAGTGCTAAGGACAGAGCCAACAGATGGCAGGTGGGGGACTTGGGGGCATGACTGTGGCAGGAAAGTGGCTGAAACTTAATTGGTAGCCAGAAAGTAGGGATAGCAGTTCTGGAACAGATGGGACTGCATCTGGGGCCACAGACAGCCAATCCTTGGGACTCACCAGGGCTGGGATCTGGGTGGAATTTGGCCATCACTCAAACCCAGGATATGGGTCCTCACTTGCTTTTTTCAGGACTCTGCCTGGTCACAGGTGAGTTCCAGACCAAGGGTGGGGGTGAGAGGCTAAACTTTGGGTGACACAGGGGCGTGGTGGGGAAGGGACCGAGTCCGGAAGCATCCACTTTGGTACTGAGAGTCACTTCCTGGAAGTGTGAGGACTCTGAGGTGGAGGAAGACCACAGACACCTGAGATTCCCCAAAAGAAGCCCTAGAGCAACCGACTTGTAGAAAAAGGACCCTCCTGTGGATATGGGCCTGCTCACTATTCTCCTGTCTCCTGGCCAAAGGTGCCCTGGGGCAGAGGGTGGTCAGAGACCTATGATAGAGCTAGTAAGAGTGACTGGCTGATAACCCCAGGCCTCTGCAGTTGGGTTTCCTGTCCCGGACTTTGTTCTCCTCTTAACTGAATACTCCCTATTGGTTTCAAATGTCAACACCTCTCTGTGTCCTTTCAGGATGTGATATATCACCAGCCCCATAAATGAAAAACCCACAACCCTTACGTGGGAACATAGTGGAGAAGTTTTTTAAATGTTCAAGGGACCCATGCAAGAGGTTGGGGTTGGAGCAAGGGTGACATGCAATATGAATAATGGCCACCAGATGCCACTGTGGTTCCAAACCCTTTTTGTAACTTGTCTCCCCTGAAACATTGCATAGTGGTCATGAGCTAAGGTTATAGTCACAATCTCCAATGAACATTCCCTTTCAGCATCCCATCTGGTCTTCACATGAAACTTTAATTCATTCATTGCAAGGGCTGCCAAGCCATTTCTCAGATAAGAAAACTGAGAAAGATCATGTGCTATGGGATACTAGTGTTCTGGGCACAACATGGTCCACCCAAGAGTGGTTAGTCCCTGAGACACAGAAGGTCTGGGCTCTAGGAGGACCTGGTAGCCACTGGCTGTTCCAGACCACAGAATGGCCACCCTGAAACACTGTAGAGCTTTAAGGCGCCTTCACACTCCACACAGGGAAAGATGGAAAGATAGAGATGTTTTTCGGGGGTTTTCCCCCCAATATCTACAAAATTGAACTAAATAAGAAAGCTAATGAAACAGAAAAAAAAATCACATTCCCCAGCAACTACTTTTGGCCTTTGGGTCCTACCCTGTAAAGACCAGAATTCTTATGGAGAGCACATTGCTTGGAGGCTCAGGGGCTTCCCAAGATGTGGCTGCAAGAACAAACAAATAAAGACACACTGCAGGGGGCAGCCTCTCTTTGCCCCTCCAGATCCTGGCACTGCTCCATCTCTTGGCTACAGACCCAGCTCAGACGCTGGGGAGGGGCTGGCAGGAAGAGAATGAGGTGGAGTACTCAAGCCCCCAGCTTTCTCCCTGCCAGGGTGCTCTAGTTGGCTGAAACCTGGGTCTCATCAGGCAGGGGTTGGGCAGGTGTCCCCTTGGGAATGGCCCCCTCCTTTTGTCCCTTCAGGTCTAGGTGTTAATGGCGCCTGCTGTCGTTAGCCCTGAGTGTCTCATCATCCTTCCTTGGGTTCTCTTAACTCTAACCACACCTCTGTAACGAGGTCCCTCATTAAACTCTCCTTGATTACCTCATGTAATAGGTTGAATGGTATGTATCCCCCCCCAACCAAAAAAAAAAAGAGAGAGAGAGAGATAATGATGTCCTAGTCCTCAGCAACTTAGAATGTGACCTCATTTGGAATGGGGTGTTTGCAAAATGGGACTAGTTAACCCCTTTCCAATGTGAATGGTGTCGTTATAAGGTGGGAAAACAGAGACACACAGGGAGACGTTCCTGGGCTACTGAAGGCAGAGATTGGTGTTCTACAACTACAAGCCAAAGAATGCTGGAGACTGTCAGCAGACCAGCAGAAGCTAGAAAGGGGCAAGGAAGTTGTTATGGTTTGGATCTTAAGTGTCCCCCCACCCACCAGAGTCTCATGTGTTAAAGGCCTGGTCACCAGCCTGTGGCACTGTTAGGAGATGGTGGGATTCTTAAGAGGTACATCCTGATGGGAGAAAGTTAGGTTATTGGGACCTCTGATCCCTTCCTCTCTCTTTGCTTCCTGGCTGCCACAGGTAAACAGGTTTCCTTTCTCTATATGCTCTTGCCTTAATATTCTGTCTTGTCACAAGCCCCAAAACAAGAGGGCCAAGCAACTATAGACTGAAATCTCCAACACTGTGAGCCAAAACAAATTTTTCCTCCTTTAAGTTGATTCTCTCAGGTATTTATCATCACCATGACGGAAAACTGACTAACACAAAAGTGCTCTCTTCTTCAGGTTTCAGAGAACACAGGGTCCTGCTGGCGGCTTGAATTCAGACTTCTAGCCTCTAGAATCGTGAAACAACAAACTTCTATTTCAAGCCACCTCATTTGTGGCGATTTGTCATAGAAGCCCTAAAAAATTAATGTACCCCATCTGTTTCCAGCCTGGACCTTGATGGACAGAGCCAATACCCCGAAGAAATTCCTAAGACTCATTTGGAGACATTCTAGAACCAGAGGTCATGGCTATTTCTTTAAGGACACACAAGCAATCTTCTAGGTGCACTCACTGTACTCAGAGAAACAATGGGCCCTCTAAGTCATCAATAAACCTAAGCAGCTTCTAATTGAAGAGAACCACTCACGCCAAAATTGCTAGTGAGAATCTCAGGCCCCCAAGTGGAACTCCTCTAGGGTTTAACTATTATTTCTAGAACATTCCAAGCAAATCTGTCCAGTGACAGATATCTGACATGAGCAGAAGACTTGGCTGTGAAGGCGGAACTCACCAGAGTTTTCTGCAGAGAGAGGGTCAGAAACACTAAGACCCTGGTGCCCTGAAGGAAGATAGCATGATCATCATGGTGGCATAAACCTATGCAGGAGGATGGACCCCTAAATTAGTGGCCCTGCACCAGCAACCAGCCAGATGTGGTCTGCCTAGCCAGATTCCCACACCCTTTCTGGAAGGGGATGGTCTTCTCTGACTTGGGATCCCTCACCAGAGTGAACCAGTAGGCTGGTAGAGACACACTGTAAGTCAATGTAAGTGAACCACGGGCCACCCTGGCTGTCCTTGACCTCTCACTGCCATTACCACTCCATATCCTGTGGCTAACCATGTGGATCCTTCAGAAGTCCAGTGCTGTGTCAGTTATGACTCTGAGGGTTACAAGCAACAAGAATCCAACTCACATGTTTGTTCACCCAAATAACCAGGCAGTTTTATTTCAGTCATCTTTAGAGTCCCATGTCCAAATGGTGCCATCAGCACTCCATCTTTTCTTGACATTTCTCAGCAGCATATATATGCCATTAATGATGTGGGCTTCACTCTCAGCTCTCCCTATTATCAGAATGAGATGGACACCAGTAACTCCAGACTCACGTCCTATGTGGTTAGAACCCAAGTAGAAATAGATTTCTCTTTCCCAATAGCTCAAGTACTCATCCCCTTGGGGTGAATGGCCAGCTTGAAACAGCCACTGTCTGTCTGATTGTCCTGTCCTGGGTGGGCCATGTGCCCATCCTTGGATAGGAGACATGGGCAACTCTGCCTAACAACAGGAGCAGAGAGAGGAAGGCTACTTTCCCAATAGAAAACAAAGATGCTCTTTCAAAAAAGAGAGAACACATGTTTTTCAGGCAAAACAGATGTTCTAAATGCTGTCCCCAAATAAACCAATGGAACAAACACTGGAAATCAACTCTTTTACTGCCCTTACCTGGATCTCTTATTCATTGCTTGAGGCACTGTTCCCAGCAAGCCTCCAAGGTAAATATTGATTCCATTTCTATTGATGAGAGAGAAACAGATGCTGGATAGGTAAGTTAGCCAAAGTCACAAAGTCTTTGGGAGAGCTGGGACTTGTTCATGGAGATTGGCTAGACCACTCATGGACCAAGAGCAATTATCTGTCATTCTTCTCCATGTGAGAACCGGCGCCCCCTCCTGGTTTGCCCTGGTCAACCGTGGTATTGGAGAAGGTCTAGGTTGCAAAAGCCAAGTCAAGGAGCTTCCACCAGGATGGCTAAGCTATGGTAGAGGAGTTTGGTCTGGACTAGTTAGTGCTTTGGAGACACAAAGGGGAATGTCCATGTATATATACAAGAGAGGAATATGAAAGATTTAGCAGACACTTTTGGTGCCCCGTGACAAAACTTCCTACCCATCCCCACTTCCAGGGACAGCTGTGGTGAGAGGTTCCCATGCATGCTGACACCATTCCATCTCACCTCTCCATTCTCCACTTTTCTGTGTCAGGACTAATTATAGAAGAGTTTATACTCCTAGGAGTCCTCCATCAACAGGAACAGTTAATGGGGGCAGTGTCCCAACTTCTTATGCTTTGGAGATGCAAATGAGGCACATGCTACATGCTTTCTCACAAGGTCTGAGATAGGATTGAGCCCAGATCAATAGCACAAATTATTGGCATCTTATCTTTTCTTGCCTCACTTTCCCTATTCTGTGGCTTCTGCTTCCTGAGGGACAGTTGAAGTGCGGGGGGGTGCCTTCCTCATAGGTACCTGCTCCCACAGCCCCTTTCTCAGATTCTTATATCAGGGACACCATAAGACAAAAGACTTTTTGGAGGTTGCACCATTTGAGACGGACTAACATCAAGTCAGAGATTAGCAGTTTGCAAGAAACTAAAATTTACTCAAACTTGTTCACGTAAGAAGGGAGTTTATTAAAAGAATAAAGAGAAAATTTCAAAAAGCCACGCATCAGGGTTCTTGGAAATTGTACTATTTGGAGAGACCTCTCTATTCCTCTCTCTTTCTCTCTCTCTCACACACTCCACATGGTATTTTGCCTGATGCTTTCTGGGTCTGCCCCATTTTTCCATTCTCTTGCAGGTTGCCTTCCTGTTTCCTCAGGATTTCTGTTCCCACACAGATCTGACTTGCGCACAGCCTCGGCTTGCTGAATGTCAAGCCTCACCCTCAATCTCTGAACTCTCACCGCTTGATTCTCCAGAGCAAGCTAGAGCAGTCTCTCAAATGCACCTCACTTTCTCCTAATTTGTGATTTAAAAAAAAAAATGGGTCAGCTTGAATCAAGGATCCATCCACGGTTCAGTGACCTCTCGGGCTGTCCTCTTCCAACTCCTGTTGGGTGGGACTAGATCTGCAAGAGCAAAATGAAGAGAGGCAGTGACCCGTCAAGGGAGTGAGGCAGAAAACACTGAAGTGGGCAAATGGGTCAGAGCAATGGGAATGGCTGCAGGTGGGGGGAGATGTGTGAGGAGACTGTTGAGCCATCAGGTGGCGAGCGGGTAAAAGGGGGTCAGGTGGAATGAAGAGTAGAGGCCGGTGAAGCGATGCAACTGTCAAGATTTGGTGACTGATTAGGAGACATAAGGGAGAAATAGAGATGACTGGGAGGTTCACTAGGAACAGAAGAGGGTCAACCATACAGAAGATGCGGAAGTCTCTCATACGCTGCTTTTGAGGCAGGATATCTAAGTGTGAATCCGATCTGTCCACCTATATCCTTAGGTGGCAGATGTTTGGACATTCTTTTGTCCTGCATGTTGAGGTATGGTTATTTATACAGGATTACATTCTTTCTAATCACACTGAATTGAAACTCTCACACCCAGATTTGCCTATTCATCTAAGTCTTGACAAAAGAGAAGATAAATGTTAACAATTGACTGCAGGGACGAAAAAAGACGATTTTAGTCAAATACAAAATTCTTTTCGGCTTAGATACAGCCATTCATAAAAGAAAGGAGGACAAAGGGACTCTAGAGTTAAATAAATGGCCTCACATTAAAACTTGCAAATTTAAAGATACAGAAGAGAACAAATTTAAGTTATTTAATGTTTGGAAATAAACAAACTGAATCAATATGCTATTTAGGCATAAACATGTATGTAAGGAAACTATAAAGAAAATCAGGGGAAAAGCTGGGCACGGTGGCCCATGCCTGTAATCCCAGCGGCTGGGGAGGCTGAGGTAGGAGGATTGCAAGTTCAAAGCCAGCCTCAGCAATTCAGCAAGACCCTCAGCAACTCAGTGAGACCCTGTCTCTAAATAAAATACAAAGTTGGGCTGGGGATGTGGCTCAGTGGCTGAGTGCCCCTGGGTTCAGTCCCTGGTACCCCTCCCCCCAAAAAAGAAAAGAAAAGCCAGGGAGGGATGAAAAGCAATCAGGAGGACAGTTGGGGTGGAGATACGGCCCAGGCGAGAGGCATGATGGCTTCAGATACACTGGTAAACTTGGTATTTCTTAAGTCTAGTGGTGGGTTCATCAGTGATGTTTCGTTATTCTTCTTTAAACTGTTTGCACACATGATTTATACTTCTTTATATCTATAAAATTATATTTTATAATTTTTACAAGTTAAGAAAAAAGACAACATCCTTCTTTACGCATGTGCATAAACAGCCGTTGTGGCCTCTGTCCTCAGAATATGGCCACTGTGTCTCCCTAGAAGAGAAGAACCACTGGGAAGACCAGAGGGCCCTCCCTTGGGTTGGCATCTGAGAGGCTAAGACAGTGGCTCAAGTCTGAAGCCTCTGATTCTTCCCTGAGTTACAGAGGCTGGTGGGATCATGGTCAGAACTGCAAAGAATTCCGCCTCTACAACCGACTGGTTGTGTGATGTCGGCTTTTTAAAGCATAAGTATTAGTAAAATGGAGATGAAACTAGTGCTTACTATAGTTTGGGGGATGGAGGAAGTGCTTTGCACACCTGAAAGTAAAGGGTACTCAGATGCTAAGGGCCCAGCCTACAAACCTTCAGCATCTGTCATTCTTTGAACATCTTTCCAGTGGGAAGCTATTCCTGAACCACGCAAGCCAATCAGAGTAGCCATGCAAACAGAGATGAGAAAGAGAGCTCTAAATGGACCAATCACGGGGCAGAAGATCTCTAACATCCTGATGATTTCCACCCCCAGGCTCTAGGGTCTTAAGTCTGACTCTAGCAGGAAAGTATCACAGTGGATTGGTGGTTAAACCATACACTGAAATACTACCCAGCAATAAAAATAAGCCAACTCTACATGTAACAGCTTGAATATATATAACCCTTGATTTTGCTTAATCATTGGAGGCAACTCAAAATGATATATAGACTACTATCCCAATTCCTGATTCTCTTCACCAAGCTTCATTTAAAATTCCCAATTTCCTTTAATCCTCCTCTGTACATTGAGGCTTCAAGTCCACCTCAGCACCTACCTTTTAGATGTGAGAACAATTTGCTAATGTTCTTCTTAAAACATGGCTCCCAGCCTGTGAAACGTGAGGAAGGCAGAAGGTGAAAGGATGATCAACAGGTTTAGGGATGCAACCGGTTCACGGAGGAAGGGCTTCTCGTGTTCTGCAGCTTAGGGGGATAACTATGGTTGACAACAATTCACTGACTACTCCAACCTAACCAGTGGAGAGAATTTGGAATGTTTCCAACACAAAAATGAATGTCCAAGGTGATGGACAGGCCAATTACCCTGATATGATCATTATGCATTGCATACATGTATTGAAATGCCACACTGCATCCCAAAATATATATATTCAATTACTATACATTGATTAAGAATCAAAATACATTTTACAAAACCAGCCTCCCTCCCAGAACTCACAGTTCACTCCAAACATGATTTGACTAGCTCACAACAGGCAACGATGCTTCCACCTACACAAAAAGTGTTTATGCAATTGGCTTTTTAAATCTTAAACCAACCACACTTATTCATGTTCTATTTGACCTATGAGGTTATTTCAACCCATCATTGTTAGAGGGAGAAAAAAGTCTGCAAAACTGATAAGCAGGCTATCTCTTCCTCCATCAAGTTGTAGATACAAGTAAGCCAAAAACAGAAAGCCAAATGCCTTGAGCCTCGCAGGATTTATCTGTCCTTAATTGATGCCAGTATTTGCTGGAACTGTAACAAAAAAAAAATTTCTTTTTAAAATCTTTCAACATTTTCTTTCCATTTTTTATTTTAATTTTGTCCCTGAATAGCTGAACCTCAGTTCCAGTCTCTTGGTCTCCACACGGTCCTAGCCTACTTATCTCTCAGCTGAATCACATTTATCAACTGCGGGGATGATGGTCAAGGCAAGTAACTTGCCCGTTCACAGGTGTGAAATGGATGGGGTTGGATTAGGTACACTCAAAGTCCCCCCCAACTTTACAGTCCTTTATTCTAGGCACCTGCTGGTCAAGTTCCCCACATCCACTTCAATATTCCTGCAGAATCAAATCAACTCGCTGGTCAGAAATATCTGCTTCCCTCTTACCTCCCACGAGGGTCCTGGAGCCATATCTGACCAAGCTGTGGGTCAGAACAAGCCTTTTGTTCCCTTTCTTCTTTTTGACTGAAAGTGATCACAAGATATCACTTAAGAGTCAATTGTTCTGGCATACTAAAGTTCTAAAGAGGACTAAATCTGCCCATTTACTAGAATTCCAGCTTAAATCCAATCAGTTAAATGATTTCAAGAGTCTGGGAAGGAAGGAAGAGTTTGGTAAATACATCATGGGGTCTCCCCAGTGATAAATAACTGACCAAATATTTTACTTGTCAATTGGCTAATCCTGGGTTCATTTCAATATAACCTAAGAGAAAGTGAGCAAAAAAATAAAATTATTTTATGAATGAAGCTCAGAACTACTCTGTCTAAGCTGGGGCTCTGGGATGCACTGTATGATGATTAGCAACATCCTTGGCCTCTACTCACTAAACATCAGTAGTACCCTTCCTCTTGTCCCTCCTCCCAATAAGATCATCATCACCCCCTCCCTACTGTTGAGTTATTGTTGTACATGCAAGTTAGCAGAACTTGGTTGTAAACACAGATATTTTACTTACCCTCCTTGCCCTGAGCCATTCCCAGACACTCATTTCTAGATTAAAAAAAAAAAACATGATATTTCAGTTATCTGCATCTTCAAGGGAATGAACTAGAAGCTGGTGTGAAGGCACGGTCTTGCCTTGTCCCCTAGCTGGTGAACCCAGCTCAATTGTGGCTGAAGCTTCCTAACCCCTAATTCTACTTTCTCAATTGCCAATCTGATTTCCCCACAGAATTTAAAGGGATGTCAGTTGCACAAATGTCAAAGAAAAAGAGCCCTTGAGAAAGAAAGAATAACCCTCAGTAGAGAAGCAGGGCACTCTCAGTCGGAAAGGAAGCCATTGTATTTGGCCTTTATACAAATCCATCCGTTATGCCATAGAAGTCACTGCTCACTTGGCAAGAGCAGTCTCACAGCCTTGGATGGGGCCAGCTCATTGCCATGGATAAAAGATTGAAAGGAAGAAGAAGGGGGAAGAGAGAAACCCAGGGAAGCTGATTGGGCAGAAACACAGAGAGCAAGATTCTGGCTCACAATCTATCCACCTCACCCTCCTGAACCCACTAGAGCCCTGGGTCCAAACCTGGACCAGAAATAAGCCATCTGTGTGGAGCAATGACATTACCATTGAATCACAGGGAATGGATTCTTCTTCGGAGGTTAGAAGGAACCAGCTGTCTATTCCCTTCTTATCAAATAACAAAATGTGTGCTTGACAAATAATCATTGATTTACGTATGATCTCTAGAGACTCAAAGACCTGTAAAGTAAATTCCACCTCTTGTCTCCTCTTCTGGAATTCCACATGCCCATCTTTATCTTGATGGGTTCCTTCCTGTGTACATCTCCAGGCAGATTTTACACACAAACATTATGTTTCTTGAATAAGCACAATAAATCCTGTCCAAACACTGCAATTTACCCAACCAAACAAAAATCTCCTAAAGAGGGTTGACACAAATAGCCACTACAGAAGACTTTAGAAGAGAAAATTTTAACCATGAGAGAAGATTGTCTGTGGCAAAAGGGAGCTTGGATTGGAAGCCACAGTGATTGCCAATCATTTCCCAGTTGTTTGGGGACATTTACTTTGTTTTATTTTCTTCATAGAATATATCACTGTATGAAAGTTTTTACTTGTTTTTGTTTTGTTTTATTCTCTATATCTCTAACAAAGTGAAGGCTTTGTGAGATCAAACCCTGATCAGTAGACTATCCCAAAGCATAGAACTGTGTGTAACTCACAGCATATAGTCAATAAATGTTGACTGGAAGGGTGTGTGGATAGATGGACAGATGCATAGGTGGGTGGGTGGGTAAGTAGATCAATGAATGGATAGATGAATGGATCAGTGGGTGGATAGGTGGATTGATGGGTAGAGGGTTGGTTCAATGGTGGATAGATGGATAGATAGATAAATGGATGGATGAGACCATCTATTCTCTCTCTCTCTCTCTCTCTCTCTCTCCCCCTCCCTCCTTCCCTGACTCTTCTAGCCAAATAAAGGCTCATCCAGGCTCTGGTTATAATCTCATTCCACCTCTGATCAACTGAGTTTTCAATTTTTACACAAGATAAATATGTTGACTTTCATTTTCTGTTCCCGGGACTCCTTTACTAAGAAACAGGGGAATAGAATCCTGCAGAATACCTCCTTCTTTTGATCAATCATGAGTAATTAAAAAATGAGAAGTTACCTATCTAAGTTCTCCTATCTAAGGAATTACTTAAATCTGAGATTTCTTGTTGAGAAGAACTTGGTCCCTTATTACACTAATTATGAGGGTTCTAAGACAGGGCCCTAGCGGGGAAAGACATCCTTGGACGGATTCTGTTTCCCGCTCTGCTCCAGCTCTGCATAGCTATCAGGAAGTAAGAAAAATGTAGCCATTCCTAGGGATTACATTGACGATCCAGAGATTCAGGTCTACTTCATTCCATGTGTATTCAATAAGAACACGCTCATGTTAGACACTGCTATGCATCAAGGGTTTACATAATAAATAACCTACAATGTGCATAAATATTCTCCACCTTTGCTCTTCTACAATGTAAACCCTTTGAAAATGCCAGGCCAGGTAAGTTTTCTTATTCAAACTGACAATGCTTCAAGTGCTTTTTTTTAAAAAAAAAAAAAATCTGATCAAAAATTTGATCTGATTAAAAAATTGGGGCTGGTGTCTAGCAACTAAGGGATATGGCTCCCCAAGGGCCTTGTACAAACTCTTTATAGTGCAATCAGAAGATTTTACCCTTCTTCTCTTCAATGCCAACTCTTCACCCATGAGTTTTACCAAACCTTTCCTTCTTATTCTTACTCCCCACTTAGAGAATCAACATGTTCCTGGAAATTTAAACTGAAAGTCAACACGGCAAAGCCTAGTGGCCCAGGTATACCTAAGTGTGCATGTATGATTACAGCAGCTTGAGTTCCACTTGGAGGTAGAGGCTTAAAGGCCAAGCAGAGGCTTGGAGGAGTAGACAGTGGAACTAGGCAAGGTGACATAGCATGAGCAGTGATGGGAAGGACTGATATGGTCCAACACTGCCCAGTCTCCCCACTGGCCTTTTCTTTCTCAGCCATAATTCCTACTGAGCTCTTCAGCAGGACCCTAGAATTCAGTGCTCAACTCTTCTTGTCTCTTTGCATGAAAAAGTGATTTCCCAATTAGGACGTAATTATGCTTTCCAATTCCTCTGTATAAAACAGGGATCAATATTTTTTTGGATGACTTTGAAAAGTTTAGATCACTTCTTGCCAACGTTTTCTAGGGTCCCTGAGGTTCCCCTTCTGCCATCTTGGCCTTTCTGCAGAGGTGTGTTCACTCACCAGAATGCCACAGTCTTGGCTCTCTTCCTCCAGGCTTTGGGACAGATGCTCTTCAATGGAGACTCAACTTTTCCCACCTCAAAGGGCAGTGACTCAGGTAAACATTCTGCAGCTTCCTAAAGGTGCAAGGAAACAGAATCGTGCAGAACACCTCCTTATTTTGACCAGTCATGAGTAATTAAAAAATGAGAAGTCTCCTTCCTCTTCAACAGACATTTTAGCATCTACAGAAGTAACTGAGTACACCAAAGGGTCTTCCCTCCATCACAAGGAAAGGGCAAATAGCAGAAATTACATGGAGTAAAAATACCTTCTTTGGTACGTTTTAAGTTGAGCTATTTCCCATAGGCAGCAAAGCACATAAATTTTAAAAGTGCAGCTCAGAGAAATGTTATCTATGTACACACACACACACACACACACACACACGCACACACACACAATCATTACACAAATCAAGTTATGGAACATTTTTATCACCCCAGAATGTGTCCTCATACTCAGTTAATACCTATCCCTCAGAAGCTACCACCATTTTGGTGTTTATCACCCCATCGATCATTTTTACCTCTTACATTTCATATAAATGGAATCATAGAGCATGTACTTTTTTATGTTTTGCTCTTCTTGCACAATTTCTTTGTGAGTCATTCAGGCTGCTGCATCTATCTGGAGTTGGTATTTTTTTTTTATGTTTTACTGTGAGATATTCCATGATGTTTCACAATTTGTTCATTCTAGGGATATTTTTTATTGACCTGTTTCTAGAGTTTGGATCTTTATCTCCAGGGTGGTGCTATTGGAAGGTAGTAGAGTTTATAGGAGGTGGGTCTAGTGGGAGAATCTCAAGTCCTTGGAGAGGTGCCCTGAAAGGGACAGTGGAACCACCCCCCCCTTCCTTCCTCTCTGCTTCCTGGCTCATGATAAGGTGCAAGGTCTTACACCTGCATGTGCTTCTCACCATGATGTGCTGCCTCACCATAGGCCCAAAGCAACAGGGCCAATCATTCATGACTTTAACATCAAAAATGTGAGCCAAAATGAGTCTTTTCTTCATATAAGTTGAGTACTAATAAGAGAGCAAGAGTGGAGAAAAAGAGAGGTAAGATCAGAAACTATTACAATTGTCCAAGACAGATTTGGGGGTATGTACATGAGCAACAGTCATGAAGATGGAAAGAAGTGCTCAGATTGTAGACATCCTCCATCTCTTACACAGGTCAATTCTGCAAGCTCTGACTGCATTGTACTCCCTAACTGCACTTGAACATGGTGCTCATTATGAGTCTGTTAAGCTCATCACCGTGCCTCACATTTTTATAGGACTTCCCATTTGAAAAACTATGTGGTTCTCTTTTATCATTGGATTCCCATAGCATCCCTATGAGGCAGAGAAGTCAAAAGTTACCCGAAGAGGTTAAAAATCACATAACTAGAAAGTGGCTTACATAGGAGCTCTGAGTTCTGTTCTGGGATCCCCCTATAACAATTAACACATTGTCTATCCACAAAAATCAAATAAACATGTTTTCCATAGAAACATGGAGAAATTAGACCATTGTTGACAAAGAGCTTGCAGTCCAAGATTAAAAACAAGCCAGGCAAACATCTCAATGTATTTTAACTGGGCATACTTTTTTAACATGTAAATGGTTAATGCTGGAAAGATAGATAGATGATAGATGGATGGATGGATAGATGGATAGATGGATGGATGGATAGATAGATAGATAGATAGATAGATAGATAGATAGATAGATTAATAGATATCTTTCTCTACCTGGGCTTTCATTAGACAAGGGGAAATGACCAGAAGGGGACTTATTTAGGTCATAGAAGAAAGTTATAGGGAATAAAGAGAGAGGAATGAAGTTTTGAAGGATTTAGAGTATTATAGCTAGAAGGAAATGTAGCAGCAGAGAAATGCTGGTTTTCCCGATGAGCAATTCAAGGTCCAAAGAGGAAAAAAAAATGACACACTGAGATAAGTCTATTGAGTGGATAAAAGGGAAGGAGTTGGGCTGGATGCAAGCAGAATTTATTGAATAAATGATTCTGTCTAAACCTGCATGGGAAACAGAGAGACTACAGAGGGAAAAATGCACAAATAAATCAGATGAAGTGGTCAGGGCAGAGAAATGGCAGACTCCCTATGGTGGCTGTCACTGTCTCCATGTTGATGCCAATTAGTAAGCACTCGTTCCCTCAATGAAGGTCAGTAGCATCCAGTGGACATCCACTCCTAAGCATCACCCTCTGGAGCTAGAATCTTCTCCTCCTCCTGTCTCTGATAGTCCCCAACCTCTGCCTCCTGTCCATTTTTTTTTTTCATTGAGTTATTTTGATCCTGACCTACATCAATCAGCTTTTTGCCACAGTTCCATTCCTGAAATATCCTGTCTTTATCATTTGTCTTTGCTGCCTGAAAATTCTGGAGGGGTAGAAACTTAGAGATAGATGTGAATTATGGACTCCCACTTGGTTGTCAAATAAGGTCTATAGAACTTAGCTGAACATTTAGCCACTGACTGGCCAAAAGATACCAATTTTATTCCACCCCAGTGCTTAGTACATATTCTGCACACTTGTCAACCCTAACGCATGTGAGGCACTGGGTTCAATCCTCAGCACCATATAAAAAATAAATAAATAAAATAAAGGTATTGTGTCCCTCTACAACTAGAAAAAAATTTTAAAAATAGATATGCTTGAATGTAGGCTTTCTAACCCTACAATAGGCCCCCCAAAGTGGCAACAACTGATATGACATTAGTAGATGATCCATCTTGACATCCTGTGAAACTCCAAATGTAAACCAGAGTAAGTGCTGAAAGCTCTGGTTGATCGTCCTTGAATAATCTTTTCTAAATGAGTGGTGTTTTATCCTTTGCAAAGTGTAGTAATATTTATTCAGCGTTAAAAGTTCACACTGTTAACCAATTTAATTCTAGCATCAACACTGCAAGATGGGTTTTATCATCATTTCAATATGATGAAACTCTGGCTCATACAGATGAAGCAATCTGCCAAGGTCACAAAGTAGGAAGGAGCAGAACATGGTTTGAGGTCATGTTTGGCTGGTTCCAAAGCACAGGCTTATAACCCCTTTGCAAACACTAATTCTCCAGCTTTTGGAGATATTTTCCTAAATAATCCTGGGAGGTGTCAAGAGACTGTCTCATAATTCCACTGCTGTGCTGGTAAATTGTCTCTCTACAAAAAAATAAAAAGTCCCAGTTTGTAATGCTTGCTGATTTCTATTGTGCACATAAGTCTACTATGACCAATTCAAAATACCAATGACAATGTATTAGGGTTTCTAGAGGAAGAGAATAATAGGAAGTATAATTATAAAAGGAGGACTTATTAGGTGGGCTTACACGACCAGAAGCTGAATAGTCCACAATGGCTGCCTGCAGGCTGGGGGGTTGGAAGAACCAGTAGCTGTGGAGTCCAAGAGCCTAAAGCCTCAGAACAAGAGGGACCAACAGTGCTACCCAAGTCCAAGGCCAAAGGCTTCTGGAGAATTTGCTTTGGAAGAGTGAAGAAGCAAGAGTCAGATATCCTCAGATCATCCCAGCAGCAATCAAGAACCGGTTCAAGAATAATCGAGCTTGCCTCTGGGTAAGCTTGCGTCCTTGTTCTTCCAATTTTTATTCCATTTCAAGCCATCATCCTATTAGACAGTGCTGCCCACACTTAGGGAGGGTCTCCATTTCAGTTGGCTATCCCACATGCCAATCATTCCTAGACACACCCTCATCAACACATCCATAATCTTCAGCAACTCTTAATCCAATCAAGTCGACAATTTGAATTCATCATTACAGTTTATTTCTGAATATTTAACAGTTGGGCCTCAGGAGCTGGTGTGCACCCATCAGAGTTCCCATTTGACTGATGAACAAGCCAAGTAAGTGGACATAGATTAACTTGCCACAAGGTCATATAATTAATTGTGAATCCTGAACTTGAATTTAGCACTTCTATAAAAAGACCAGCAATGGCTTCCACTACTCATCTGTAGTCACCATGCAGACAAGGAAAGGAGAAAAGCACCATTATCAAAGACGTTTTCCAAAGTACCTTCTTGAAGGGGGAGTATTCTTAAAACTTGATCTCTAATTTACTTTTTTTCAAAATTCTGACACCAATTGGAGTTTCTCTAACAGAATGGGCTAAATGAAGGATCCTACAAAAATGAGCAAAGGAAAAAGAAATTAAGAAGGAAAAATATGATGGGAAAACATGCAGAAATATTAGCACAGGCAGAAACTAAACAGAATGAGAGAATAATGTTTCCAGGCTACAAGAGTGGACACTTACTGTTTTGTCTGACCAGTTCCCAGTCTCCGGGAAGATCACCCCTTTTTTCTGGGGAATGAACTTTCACTCTCAGTCCTGAGTTTGGCCACAGCTGCCCATATTCCCTGGCTCTAATGATGGACTTGAAGTCCAGGAATGACCAATGAGTGTCATAGTGATGATGCTCATGTATGTTTGTCACTCAGTCCACATAAAGACATTCAGAAGAACCTCTGGGTCTTGAACTAGAACTGCTGGGATAGAGGCCCACTGGTAGCATATGTGTCTGGAACTCCCTTCCCACAGAGAGAGAACCTGCCTGAGCACAAAGTCAACCAAAACAGAAATGTAAAGCCAAAACATAAAGGAAAACCGAATCTCAATGCCACCATGTGAAACCTCAAGATTCAATCATGTTTAGAACACTACCTCTTGACTTTCCAGTTATGGGAGCCAATAAATTCACTTACACTAATTTGTGTGTCCATGGTATGTGCCAACTAAGAGGGTCCTGATTAATACATAGTGTTAGGGTTCTTGTTCCTTCATCCTGAAGTGATGGAACTCAGAAGGCCCTTTAAAAACACTGAGGGCAGCTGCAGACCACCCATGACCTAGAACAGTGCACCCCACACCAAGGACAGCATTCACATTCTACTCAAATAGTTTATGTCTACCAAGATATGAATATTGCCCCATGGATGTGACCTGTGGTCTGGTGGCCCTGCCAACCACCCACACAACATAAAACCGACATGAAAGAAACTAGGCTTCAGACAGCATCAAAATGATTTCATGAGCACAACACTTTAATAATTTTTTTACTCATTTGCTAATTTACTTGTCAAAATTTCGCCCTGCTTTCAGCAATGCACAAGAATAAATACAGCCTCTAGGAAGGTCCAACAGCTGACTTCTGAAGTGATAGGATCTCTAAAAATGGATTCATTGGTCCATTTCCCCTAAGGTAGTAGAACAAAAGATTTTTAAATCTCCAGAAATCATTATATTTCATCCAGCTTCTCAGAAACCATCTCACTAATATTCTAAGGATATGTCACTTGGGCTGTCTCCTCAAGGCCCACAAGAAGTTATTTCAAAAACCAGAATTTTTTTTTGGTGTCCAGAATGTGTCTGACTTGAATTCTATATGGTAGGTCAGAGAGTCCTGGTAATAATGTTAACTAGTGTTTGCTTCTTAACTCTTCTAATTTAATAACCCCATTATCTCCACTTCACAGATGAGAGAAGGAAGCACAGAGAACTTAAGTAACTTGCCCAAAGGCAAACAACTAAACAATGGCCTAGTAGGCTTTGAACCCAGACACTGGCTCCAGAGTCTGGAGTCTGGTCGTCTATGCTATCCACTAACTAAAAACCATGAGTGCTGGGGAGGCCCCCAGAGACAACCTGGTCCAACATCAACCCAAGGAAAAGGAAGACCAAACAGTGAAGTGACTTCACTAAATTTATTCAGCTACTCTGATGACAAAGCCTCTTCAACAGTTCTTGTCCTTCAGTCTAAGGTGCTTCCCTATGACAAGAGGAATAGAGAGGTGCCATTAGGTCAGGTATGAAAGGTCCCAAAGTTCAAGCCAACTGAGATTTCAGAAATTCTTCCCCATAGACCCAGATGTTTAGCAGACATTGATGCAGGACTGTGTGTACAATCCTAATTTGAATCCAACCCAACATTCCCCACCCNATTCTGTTCCGTGAGCTTCAACCTGGCTTTAGTGAGTATGGCAGTTCAGGGCATGACCAATACATGCGCAGAATTATTTCTTAGGTCCAAGCCCTTGGGCCTCCCAAGTTCTTGGACTCTCCAAACAAAACTTCATCAGGAGTGCCCTGCTACAAAATATAATTGCCCTTGATTTCCATCCTTAATCTTATCATGACACAGAGCCTCTGTCTTGGTCTTTGATCACAACATGTATGTTAGTATCTAGTCCTGATGTTTCCTTGCCAGGATATGTGTGGGTACAGAAATCTGTAGCAACAGCCCCAAACCCCAATGTTATCATGATGTCACATCCAAGTTTTGTTCATTGAGGATGCCTTTGAAGGAATCTGGGGACCATGTAGATAAAAATGTAATCTAAAAAATTTAATTTTTAGATTAAAATTTAAGCTAAAAACTAAAATACATCCATTTGTAAGAAAGACATTATAGAATGTAAATATAGAATAATAAAAATGGATTACCCTCATAGACTGTTTGTGATTTTCTCTTGTCCAGATACAAAGCTGACATACAAGAATTTGTGCATTTCTTGGACCATTCTGGACCATTCACTGGGGCAGTAATTTTCCATGGGCTAGTGTCAATCTAGAGAACCTCTTCTGCACAACTTGTGGACCAAGATTCAGTAGAAAGTATAAATAACCACTAATGCAGTAATTACACCCCACTTCTTAATTTTTTTCAGAGATGGACTCTCATTAGAGACCCTTGTATTATAGAAATTCTGGAGAGAAGTATTCAAAGAATTGATAGAATATGAAGGATTCCACCAAGGAATATGTGCTTCAAGATTTGTCCAATTTACATCAATCACAGCTTCTAAAAGAGGGTGCTATTGCTCAATTTCTCACTGAAACTTTCCATACTGTCAGAAAAAATAAGAAAATAAAGCTTGAAGAACAGAAAGCAATTTTCCTAAAAGCAAAAACATTAAGATTCACTCTGAGAAGATCAAGTTTTAAATTACATCTGGTTTGCAGCCCTGGATGCAGCTAGAAGAGATGAACATAGAGCTTTTGGAGATGCTTCCCCCACCAAGTTGGTAAAGCTGGCTCTGCAGAACAAGTGTGGGTACAGCCGAGCCTCCCACCTTTTCTTCTCCCTGCATATTCACTTCATTGACCACCACTGAAGACCAGCTTCTCCACAGAGTGGTCATCCATTTCACATGAGATCCTCCCATTTCTCCAACATGGAGTCCCCATTTCTGTCTAAAAATACTCTTCTGAATAACTAATGAGTTGAAGAAGAAATCAAAAGGGAAGTCAGAAGGTATTTTGACCTGAATGAAAGGGAAAACACAACATATCAGAATTTGTGGAATGCCACTGAAACTATTATTAGGGGGACAATTGTGACATTAGATGTCTACACTAGAAAAGAAAAAAATAATCAGTCACTGGTATCTGTGTCCACTTTCAGAAACTATAAAAAGAGCAACTTAAATCCAAATTAATCTTGAGATAACATAAAGATAAAAACAGAAATTAATGAGATAGAATTGAAAAAAAAAAAAAACTCAAGAAAACCAAAAGCTAGTTCTGAAAAGACCAATATGCTGAAATCAGGAAACTTCTAGCCAGAGTAATCAGGCCAGAGAGAGAGAGAGAGAGAGAGAGAGAGAGAAATTATCAATATCAGAAAAGAGAAAAATAATATCACTACAGATTAAACATATTTCCAAAGAATAATACTGTAATTTTATCTCAGGAAATTGAACAACTTAGATAAAATGTGAAAATCCCTTGAAAGATACAAACTACCAAAGCTCACTCAACAATGTGATAATCTGAAAAGTTCACTTTCTTTGGAAAAAAATTTGAAGAAGTAGTTAAAAAAAAACTTTCCACCAAGAAAAGTCCACACCCAGATGGTATCACTGACAAATTCTATAAAACATTTATGGCATAAGTAATACCTATTGTAAACAAAATCTTCCAGAACATTGAAGAGGAAAAATATTTTCCAACTTATTCTATGAATGTAGCATTATTACCCTGATACCAAAATGAGACAGATATTGGAAGGAGAGAAACAGATCAATAAGTTTCATGAGCAGATGCAAAAATTCTAAATAAAACTGCAGAAAATAAAATCCAACAACATAAAAAAGAATAATATGCCATGGCCAAATTAAGATTATTACAAGAGTGAATGCAAAACTGGTTCAATATTCAAAAATAAATTTATATAATTCACTCTGTGAACAGGCTAAAAAATAAAAAATTATGATCATATCAAATGGCGCAGAAAAATTATTTGTCAAAATTCAAACTCATTCCTGATTTAAAAAAAAAACTCTCTCAGAAAATAAGGAATTAAAGTCCCTTAACCTGATTGGAACATATACAAGAAAGAAAAATAAACCCTACAACTAATATTATATTTAATGGAGAAACTCTGCGTTTTTCCCCCTTATGATAAAAAAAATGTGAGGATATTTTACTCCCACTCATATCAAATTATAGTAGAGCTTCTGATACAATATGGCCAGTAAAAATTACCAGTGGAATATGACAAGTAAAAGAAATAAAGGTATATAGATTGGAAGGAAGAAGGAAAACTATCTTTATTTTCATATAACACAGTTATCTATGTAGAAAATACTCTTAAATATACACAAAGGCAACTGGAAAAAATTAATGAACTTAAATTAAGCAAGGTCACAGGATACAAGGTCAATTGTATTTCCACATGCCAGCAATAAAATTTCAGAAATTGAAAACCTTATTGTCTTTTTACAATACCATCAAAAGAATGAAAATTTAGGACTACATTTGACAAAATATGTGCAAGACATATGTACTGAAAATTACCCAACACTACTTAGAGCTAAGTAAAGAGACCTAAACATATGGAGAGATATACCATGTCCATGGATTGGAAGTTCATGGATTGTTACAATGCCTTAATATAAGAACTACCTATTTCGTTCTCTTCAGTTCTATAGATTCAATGTAGTCCCAAATAAAATATTGGAAACCTTTTTGTTGGAACTGACAAGTTCACTCTAAACATAGTATAACAAGGCCAAGAACCTAAAATAGCCAAAACAACTTTGAAAAAGAACAATAAAATTGCACAACTATACTACCTGACTTTAGGATTTTTGTAAAATTAAATAAACAAGACAGTGTGATATAGACGTAAAGGTGGAAAAACAGGTAAGTGGAACATATAAAGTCTAAACATATGTGGTCAATTGATTTTCAACAAATATACCAAGGTAGTTTAGTGAGGGAAGATATTCTTTTTAGTACTACATGAAAAAATTAACTCAAGTGAATCACAGATCTAAAATTACACAACTCGAAGAAAAAAACATAGGCCAAAAAAAAATCTCTGTAACCATAAGCTATAGTCATTTCTTAGATATGGCACCAAAAGCACAACCTGTAAAAGAAAAATATTGAATAGACTGGACTTTTTTTCCAAAATTAAAAATAACTTTGCTCTTCAAAAGTTAATACGAAGAGAACTAAAAGACAAGTCACAGACTGGAAGAACATATTCCTAAGCTACATATGACGAAGAATTTGTATCCAGGACACAAAAAGGACTCTTAAAGCTCAGATTTGGTAAGAAATAAATTCACAGATTCCACAGGCTGCTGGACTACCCTGACATTTGAATTATCAATCTTTCCAGATCTTTTATATTAAAACTTAAGGAATTACTCAGTAAAGAATGAGATACGACCATTGGAACTGAGATATCTGCGAGAATTCAAGGCGTTGTTGGAGTCTACTAAACCCCCAGATGCTTCTGAAATTAAACTGTGGCTCCCTTCTGGGAAAGCACTCATCATTTCCCGTCATGTTTCATCCTTCATTGTTGCTCCTTAGCAACCAAAGTTAGAATTCGACACAGCCTTTAGTATAAAATGAGTGGTGGGAGGGAAGCCTTGGTTAGGGATTTAAGAGAAACCCTAAAAATTCCTTAAAATAGGGAGATTTTTTCCAGAGGATAAATTTCTTGAGTAGTCTGCCAAGATGGGTAAAATGCCATTTTGGATATGGCTCAACAATGATATGGATACATTCACCAATGAACCTAGTTCGAAAACCAGCCTGCTGTGGTTCTGAGAGTTTGCTATTCTGGCTAACATAACCTAGACCTAACTGTGGCCAAAAAGAAATGGAACCAAAATTAATGAAAAGAGAAGGAATCCAAAGACTTCAGGAGATGTAGCCCCTTCACATAGCCCCCAACATTTAACCTTGCCATGAGTGGCAGATGAGTGAAGTAGGTAGGTAACAAGGTTTTCAAAAAGCACTTAATGACTTTACTCAAGTTAAAGAGGAATGCTGCTGGATAGACCTCCTCTTCTAATGAAGACCTTGATCTTGGTGGTAGCAGAACTACCAAGGGGCCAAGCCCTGTTAACAGCAATTTATCATCAAAGGTCAAGTGAACACAGTCTTGTCATCAGTCTAGGGAGGGCACACCATACAGAGATTGCTGGCTATAGCTTGGTCCTCCAGAAATTAAATCACTAGGCAAGCTACTCAGTGTTATTTCAAATAACTAAAAATTCTCAGATGTGTTAAAATTAGGAGTTGGACTTGTATGAAGAAGTCTGAAATTTTTATTGACCTGATTTAGTTTGCAAATCTAGACTCCCTTAAAGGACATATCTGCAACACAGACTTCTCTCCCAGCCATTCCCAAAAGAAACTGTGGCCATTTGCCTGGCCTGACACTAATCCTCAGGAATTCAAAATGCCATGGGGCTTGGTCAGTCTGAGTGGGGACTTACAGTGACTTAGTAACAAATGAAGCTCTATCCCAAGATGCAAATCTTGCCAGGCCTAATGGAAACTGGACCCTTTTCAAGAATACTTCACTCTTCTGAGTGTTTAATTGGTCTTAGCAAGTAGCAGAATGCTAATTGGTTTCTCTTGGCCAAGTTTCATGTGATCCATATAGTTGACACTACCTAAAATTTATTTACCTGAAATTACCTTGATTATATTGACTAATTCTGGGTCTTTTCGAACTAGACTAGGTATGTTGCTGAAAGGCAAGCACCTTGTCTATCTTATTTCCTATTACATTTCCAGAGTCTGAAATCGTGTTTAAAATATCAAGTGGACCCTCAAATCTTTATAGAGTAAATTATGATAGGGTCAGGAAAATGTCACAGAGCAATCCTCCCAATAAATAAAGCGACTCAAGAACAAAATTGCACCCTGCAAGAATCAGATATTAAGGCCACAGAGACTTGAAACCCACCTGCTATGTCCTAATTCCCCTCACGTCTCCACTAAGCTCCCCAGTTTGGTGTAAAACGTTAATGGGATTTGGAGAACAGCTATCTTAAGACTTAATTAAAGAGTGAGTCCAATGAGAAGGGCTTTTCCAGATATGGTCTCCCTCCAGCTCCTATCACTTGGAAATAAGCTATCGATCCAACAGTGCATCTTTCTTCATTTTGATGAACAGGAAAGCAATTTGATTTCAATTGACAGGATTAGTAGTCCACCTTCAGAGAGGCAGCATTGCTATTTTCAGTGATTCTGAGAAAGAGCTGCAGACCCAGGGTTACCTGGGTTTCAAATCCTGCTCTGTTTCTTACTAGCTGTGTGACCTTAGGCAAATAATATGCTTAACTCTCTGTGCTTCCGTTTCCTCATCTGTAAAACAGAAAACAGCACCTACCTCAAAGCATTATTATGAATGAAATGAGTTAATATTGTAAAGTGCTTGGAAGAGTGTTGTACACACGGTTATGAATGCTAGTCAGCTCCAATTATTAACTGCTGTCTTTGCGCTCTAGGATGTTATCAAGTCAGCATGGCACTTGATTAACTCACCATTCCTAGGATGCCATGCTGGTCCACTGCAGCTGATATCCCAGCTATGGAATGTAGCTAGCATACCAACCTTCACTTGTTCCCAGAACTATACATGTAACGCCTACTGACTATGGTCTCTTTTCCTTAAGGCTTCCTGGCTTTCTCCTCTGACTACCTGGGCCCTTGAACCTTCTGGCACCAACAGTGTGACCTCCAAACCCTAGACTTGCAAGCCTTTCCTGGAAAAGAGGAGGGCCCCAAACCTGGGGACCACTTTAGGAGTGAAGGGCAGGCTATCACTATCAGACTAGTGACTGTGCCTCAGATGGCAGGGATAGACTAGGTAGAGTTCCCAGGCTTCCAAAGGAGAAACAGAAGGTATTTCTATATTCTGAGCTGGGTCCATCTCTGGCTAGGCTGTTGGATTCAATGGCTTTAACCTTTCTCCAACCCCAATCTATGAATATCCAGGGAGATCTTTGTGATTAGAAAAAAGCACCCAAGTGGTCCTCCTATGCCTCCTCCTCAAGTATCCCAGGCTGCCTACAGCCTGTATCTAGATGCACAGCCAACACTGGTCCTGTTCCCCCCAATCTGGGCAGAAATCTGGCCCAGTTATCCTCCATCTTCTGTTCTTACAAACTCTCCTATCAGTTTCTTCTAGGAGGAGAAGCAGCCTCAGGGAAGAGGATACGGAGACCTTAGGCATCTTTGCTGAAGATCTGGGATGGCACATATATCCACCAGTGTCCTAGTGTAATTATTTCTAAACGTCCAAAGTTGAAAACCTGGGGTAAATACCCTAATCCATAGTGTATCACAGAAAACACTGCTAACAACTATGACCCTATCATGAGAGGGTCCCAACGTAGTCCAAGGTATCCTAAAGGCTGAGTCTTAAGGGACAGAAGCCTGAGGTACGTGAGTAAATTGCAATTTCTTAGCGGACAAAGAAGGTACGGTAGAACTCAAAGTGTGGAAGCAACTGCTTGGAAGAGCAATAGAAAAGAAAGAACCTGATAAAGCAAGAAGATTGCTAAACTCCTGTCACTTGGACAATCATGACCTCCATCACATTGACCAAGACTACAACCGAAGGCTTGAAGAAACATGGACTTCCTGCAGAATGCAAACACACAGGCCTACAGGAATACCCAGCGCCCTCTGGTGTCAGGAGGCTGGAACTTCTGCTTCTTCTATTCTCTCCGGATCTTTCTGTCCTGTTGCTCAGATGAAAGATGAGTCGTCTTTGGGGCTGGGGTTGTGGCTCAGCGGCGGACCGCTCGCCTAGCACATGCAAGGCCCTAGGTTCTATCCTCAGCACCACATAAAAATAAGGAAAATAAATGTATTGTGTCCAACTACAACTAAAAAATAAATATTAAAAAAAAGCAAGATGAGTTGTCCTTTTTATGGAGCCCCCAGGGTTAGCAGCTTCTTAGAAATGATAGGATATTTGAAAAATAGCTACTAAAAATGTGCAAAGCTTTAGAGAACACATGGTTCATTGAGGCAGGCCCAGACTCTCAGATACCGGCAAGTACAAGTCCCCCCAAAGACAGCAAGCATCCCGAGAGCTCTACTTCTTTAGAAAAGAGCACATCCTTTTAATTACTAGCACTTTTAATTTTTCAGAAAGAACTCAAGTAACAACTTTCTAATAGACACAGCAATGAGACAAGTTTATGCAGCAGGAAAGAAACGAAGTCCTTTATCAAATTTGAATAATTCAGAAATCCATTTGCATGTTTCACCGACACAATTTTATTAAAATTGTACATAGATCTCATACTTAAAAAAAAAAACTTCCTTTTTTTTTCCTGGTATCAAAATAGTTACATTTTTAAAATACCTTGAAAAACTTTAATACAATTATTTCATTATATATTAAATACTCTTCTAAAATATCAATCATCTCTCTTCCATCCCTCCTAGAATCTTGCTTTATTATCATGATCACTTTTTTCTCTCTTTTTCAACATCTTTAACACTTATCCCAGAGAAGCACTCAAAGGAAACAATTTTCCTTGGAAGTTCACTATTTCAAAATAGAAAAGAAAGGAGAAGGGAAAACCACTGACAAGATTTGACCAGACACAGAGGATTCTTTGTAACACAGTTCCTCAGGCCCTGGAATTTTATTTTAAAGGAAATACCAGTTCTTGCATGGACACGGTAATGTTAGCCCAACAGCATCCTCTAGTGGCCAGAAGACATCAAAGCAACCAGCCATACAGTAGGGCATTTGGATATGAGGTGCTAGGAGTTGTTATGGCAACTTAAAAAAAAAAAAGAATTTCTTTTTCAGAGATCACAAGACAACTGGATTCCTAAAAGCCCACTCTGAACACAGGCTGCCTACAGATATATGCTCAGTGCAAAGTCCCAAGAAAACCAGTTTCATGCAATACTGAAATATTCCATCAGAAGCTAGATTCTGGTAAAGTTTTTTTCCGACCTAAAGAGAGAGTATGGTATTTCACCTTTTGCAAGGTGCCATAAGAAGTCTGATCCCCAAGAATGCTCCTCTGTGCGGTGCCAGTGGCATTGGTTCTCGGGGGCCTGGTGGCTTTGCGAGGGAGGTGGAGAGAGCTAGGCGCCGATCGGACGTCCCTCTCGAGGTAGCTGCCCAGGCCCCTGGCCAGGCTGTCCTGCATCCTCAGGGCAGGAGAAGGGCTCTGAGCCTGCTTGTCCACAGCAGGGCTCAGCCTGCCACTCCCGTGGGAGACTGGGGGTAGCGGTGGGGAGCCCCCAGTCCTGTCAGTCTTCCTATTTCCCTTCTTCCAAAACATAGACCTCAGGAGGGTGAACGTGCCCTGCGGGAGTCTGTCTTTCTCAGAGGACCTTTCCTCCCCAGTGGCCCTCATCTTGGGCAAGGTGCCTTGGCCACTGTCCTTACTGTTCCTAAACAATCCTACAGAGGGAGAGGGTGGGCTGCTCTGGCTTCTCACCTGGCCACTTCCCTTCCAGTTCATGGTCTTCTGGCCCTCTGCGCGGGACACTTTCTCATTGTTAATTGAGGGCGTCACAGTGAGGGGCAGGTCAAACTTTTTGGGAAGTCTGATATCCTGGCTTGCATTTTCCTTTAGTGTCCTGGCTGTGTTAAGACCATCGGAGAATCCAGGGGCAGGATGGTGGTTGGGGTGGCCTGAGGGACAAGGCGCCTCAGCTAGTCCTCTCCCACTGGCTCGGCCACTGTCTTCACCTTTAGCAGAAAGGGTGACGTTTGACCTTGGTGACGCTGATTTTTCTTCCCCCCCAGCAGCGCCCGTCAGCAGCGGCACGATGGACTGGCTGGTGGATCGAGGTCTTCGTCTGGACTCCAAGTACTCCACCAGCTCGACAGATGGGCCAGGGCGTTTCTCCCTGGGGCCCAAGGACCAGCGGAGAGGCATGGTCTTGAAGGGCCCCTGCTTGGCTCGAGAAGGGGTGGGCACCTTCATGCTGATGCTTCTGCCAGGAACACCTCGAACCAAAGAGCTGGACTCCAGTCCACCTGAAAGAGACACCAAGACCATGAGTGCCCAAATAACCCTCCGAGAACACCTCTGAAGCCCCAGGTGCTGGACAAGGCACTAGGGAGACAGCAGTGAGCAAGACACACAGGGTTCCTCCCCTCAGGGAAGGCCAATGGTTTCATACACGGTTCCACGGAATCTATCCACACCTTTGAAGCCACAGAGAAAGCCTGGGATTACTTCCAGGACCTTCTGCAAAACCTACAGATGTTCAATCCCTTCTACGAAACAGCACATTATTTTGGTGTTTGCATATAACCCAGGAGCATCCTCCCATATACTTTAAATCATCTCTAGATTACTTATAATATCTAATACAATGTAAATGTCATATAAATGCTCTATCATTTAGGGAGTCATAATAAGAAAAATTTGTCTGTACATGACCTGTTCAATAGAGACAAAAACCTTTTTTTTTTTTTTTTGGTACCGGGGATTGAACCCAGGGGTGCTTAACCATTGAGCACACTCCTAGCCCTTTTTTTTTTTTTTTTGTATTTTATTTACAGACAGGGTCTCACTGAGTTGTTTAGGGTCTCACTAAGTTGTTAAGGCTCACTTTGAACTTGTGATCCTCCTGCCACAGTCTCCTGAGCCACAGGAATTACAGGCATGCGTCACCACACCCAACTAGAGACAAATTGTTTAAAAAGTTATTTTCAATCCACAGCTGATTGAATCTACTGACTGAATGAAACCCAATAATCTGGAGGGCCAGCTGCATCATGTCCCTGGCAGAAGAGGGTCCTGATAAAGTACAGTCTTAGAGGCAACCAGCACTAAGATTTAACATCCTTTCCATCCATCCTCAAATGCGCCCATGAAACAGAAATGCTCAGCACATGTCTCTGCCTTTTCAGGTCAAATTAGGTACTTGTACCTTTCAAATGCAAGAATCTCAGATATCCCACTCTGGGCTAAAAAGGATTTTTTTTTTTTTTTAAATCTGTGTTTAATTTTATCAGCACTGTGTTGTATTTTGCAATATCTGTATATAGCTGTGAAGACATTTTTGAAGCAATGTTAAGTAAGAAATAGTCTTTAAAAGCCAGCATAATCCAACTTGCAAAAATATACATAGGTGCTTATGTATTACACGTGCAGGTAAAAAACATACCAAGCAAGGATAAGAAACAGACACTGCAAATAACAAGGTGAGGCAGAGCTTTAGGGTGCTGTGTATAACTGATTGTCTTCTTTATTCTTTCCCAAATACCAGCATTTCTACAGGGAACATATATAGAACCAACACTGTATATTTTTTCTTAAGAAATTCCCAGTCATCCGTCACTGTACCATCAAAATGTCTTGATTTACATGATGCCTGCAATCGCTGAGAAAGAAATCAAGTGAAACATAAAATCCACATGGCACAAGGAGAGTCAAGTGCATTGAGAAAAGGTTGTCAGTCAAGCCTTTCACCCACAGCCGGCCACTACCAATGTGCTGCTTCATCATGGATGATGGTGTTACAGACTAACGGTTTGAGTCCCTCCAAAAAAAATTCTCATGTGGAAACCCTATGCCACAAGGTGATGATGATATAAGAACGTGGGGCCTTCAGGAGGTGATTAGATGACGAAAGGAGGGCTCTTGGAATAGCACCCTTAAAGAAAAGATAAGAAAGAGCTAATCTGGCTTGATGGTGCACACCTGAAATTCCAGCAACTCAGGAGGCTGAAGCAGGAGGATCACAAGTTTGAGGCCAGCCTCAGCAACTGAACAAAACCCTTGTCTCAAAATAAAAAGGGCTGGGGGTATAGCTCAGTGGTAAAAGTGCCCCTGGGTTCACCTGTATACCAAAAAAGAAAAAAAAATTTTTTTAAAAGAAAAGGAAAAGATAAGAAAGAGCTAGCCTGCAATCTTAGCAACTTGGGAGATGGAAATTAGAGAATTGCAAGTAGGAGGCCATCCTAGGCAATTTAGTGAGACCCTGTCTTAAAATTAAAAAAAAAAAAAAAAAAAAGAACCGGGGATAGTTTAGTAGTACAGCACCCTTGGGTTCAACCCCCCAGTACTACAAAGGGGAGAAAGGAAAGAGCTAATTAGATCTCTTTCTGCCGGATCTGGATACGACAAGAAGCCAACCGCAAATTGGAAGAGGCCCTCACCAGAACTGACCAGGTTGGTACCTGATCTCAGACTTCCAGGCTACAGATCCACAAGGAATAAATTTCTGTTGCTGTTAAGCCCCAGCCTATGGTGTACTGATGGAGCAGCCCAAATGGACTCAGCAGAGAACATCTCCAAAAGCAAACACGCACCATGACCACAAAAAGCCCCCCCCCCACCCCCGCTCCGCCCATCGGTAGCCCAACCAGCCTGTCAACTCAGTGTGCTTCATGGGAAGGGTCCTGTCACCGAGCAGTCAGTCCTACAGTCCTGCCACACCTTGTTCCTGGAATCTGTCTCCGCATCCATGTTTGGATGTCTTCACATGCCCACACCTGACACTTACAGGGGCACAGGTAACAGCTCAGAGGGAACCACAGGGTCACGGTGAATACAGGTGGAGGAAGCCAACTGCCCACCGACCCCGCAGCCCAAGACGAAATGATCAGAGAGCCGTCGGGCGCGGAGACCCATGCCTTTAATCCCGGCTATGAGGGAGACTGACGTGGGAGGATTGCAAGTTCAAAGCCAGCCCCAGCAACTTAGAGAGGCCCTAAGCGAGTGAGACCCTGTCTCAAAATTAAAAAAAAAAAAAAAAAAAAAATTTGAAAAAGACTGGGGATGTCGCTCAGCAGTCAAGCGCCCCTGAGTTCAATCCCTGATTACCAAAAAAGGAAACAGAAAAAAAGAAATGGCTGGAGAGACGGAAGAAGGAGAAGCTCATTACTAACCCCAGGAGGAGCTAGAATGCATCTCAGAGGTTTCCCCTAGGAGTCTTACCTGTCGGGTTTTTCTTAGACCATTTTTGATAGATTTTGAAAACAATAAAATAAAAGCAAAAGCATTTCTTTAACATTAGCCAAGAATAGACATGATTTCACCCCAAATACTTTGTCATTTCAGTTTGGATTGACCTTGGTGCTCCATCATTAAATTCCCAGACCTCCAGAAAGATTAAAAAAAAAAAATTGTTGTGGAGCCCGAGATGTAGGATGTGAACTTTTCTTTTCTTTTTTTTTTTTTTCTCCCCTCTTACACAGCCGTGGGAAGAGCAGAAAGGGGAGCTTTGTGAGAGGACACAGCTGCGACTTTCCGCCTTTCACAATGTGAGAACATCGCCTGGAGCCCTGGCAGGTGGCTAGGGGACTTGGCAGCTGCCCTAAATAGCTGTCCTTCCCTTCTTCCTGGTATGAAAGGGCCCCAGGCCAGGGCTGACATCAACGCCTGCCCTACATGGCTCAGGGACCACGGGAGCCCGAGGAATCTGCCTACAGAATCGCTTCTCCTCTTCCAGGCGGTGAAGGAGCACCCCACCTTGGTTTCCTTCCATTCTATTTATTGTACTATTATAACAGGATCTGGGCAGCACAGGGAGGGATGGGAACCAGAGAGGACCCACGCTGGGGCGGGCTCCCACTTCTTAGCTGGGGTGGACGCGTGTCCTGAAGTCCCCTGGGGAGATGGGCCTTCTGGAGGCTGGCAGCTAAAGGGAGGGATGGTGCTCTGGGAAACCTGAGCTCTGACTCTCACCCACTCCACCCCATCCCCTCCCCAAGCCTGTGGATTTGGTTATTTCCAGCCTGTCTGGCCTGAGAATCAGGGCAGTCTTAAGTCTTAAGCTGCTTTAAGGATATAAACAGTTCAATCTTCCTGAAGGTTATAGAAGCTCCATTGTCTACAGACTGAGCTCCCTGGGGCCCCTCAGAGCCCCATGCACACAGAGGGTGCAGGAGCAGAGGACGGCACAGCCTGAACCCCCCACGGCAGCTCTGGAGCTGTCAAAGGCTGCTCCAAGAAAGGCCACCTCTGCCCCTGTCTGTGTGTGGTCACCTGGATTCTTCTGTGACTTTCCACCCTTGGCCTGCAAAGTGAGGCAGCAGTCTGAGCTCACATTCCCTGGGGGAACCTCCTCTCCCCATCCTTAGGCCATGATGACAGGTCAAATGCTTTCAGTCTCTCTAAGGACTTCCACTGTGCCTCCTCCATCCGTCCAGTGATGCATTCAAAAAACATCTCATGAGCGCTTACTGTGTGCCAGGGATGGTTTTCAGTTCTGGGGATACTGCTGAGGGGAAAGAAAGATGACGTTCCTGTCCTTAGAGGGTTGGACAGAAAGCAAAAATGTATGACTTAAAGTAGTGTCGTGGGAAGTGCTGCAATGGAGAATGAGGTAGGGTAACAAGGGTGGCGAGTGGGTGAGGAGTGAGATTGGAGGGGAGACCTAAAAGAGGGAAGGAGGAGACACATGGAGATCTGGGAAAAGAGGATCCAGGCAGAGGGAGCAGTGAGTGCAAAGGCCCTGAGGCAGAGGCAAGCTCAGTGGGTCAGGGAAGCAGCATAGAGACAAGTATAGCTGGAAGTAGAACCAAAGGGCACCCATTAGGGATCCCTAACTTCTTCTCCCCTACACCCACCCTGAACTGGGGGTTAAGCCCAGGGCACTCTATCACCAAACTACATCCCCAGTCCTTTTTAGTTTTTAATTTTGAGACAGGGTCTTGCTAAGTTGCTACGGCTGGACTCATATTCTTTTAGCTCCAGTCTATATTTGGAGATATCACTATCTCTGGCTTTGGTGTCAAAAACAGTTATAGGATGGGTGTGGTGGCGCATGCCTGTAATCCCAGCAGCTCAGGAGGCTGAGGCAGGAGGATCACAAGTTCAAAGCCAGCCTCAGCAAAATCAGGGTGCTAAGCAACTCAGTGAGACCCTGTCTCTCAATAAAATACAAAATAGGGCTGGGGATGTGGCTCAGTGGTTGAGTGCCCCCGAGTTTAAAAAAAAAATTACAGGAACTCTCTGTCACTAGGTTTGTTGGTTTTTATTTTATTTGTGATCTTTACAATTTCCTTCCAAGTTCCTTTTCATTTGTGCATGGAAGTTGGAGTGCAACCCAGGGCAAATCTAACCCCAAACTTCCTTCCACTCCTGTAAAAGGTAGGATGGAGTTACACAGATAAGCGGAGATGTCTCTGTCACAAAAATCGAGCCACCAGGACGGGCATGGTGGTGCACACTTATAATCCCAGTGGCTCGGGAGGCTGAGGCAGGAGTAAGTTCAAAGCCAGCCTCAGCCACTTAGAGAGGCCCTAAGTAAGTCAGCAAGACCCTGTCTCTAAATATAATTCAAAAGAAGGTCAGGTTCAGTGGTTGAGCACCCCTGGGTTCAATCCCTGGTTCAAAAAAAAAAAATTGAGCCACCAGTATGAGGCTGGAAGAAGAAAGACCAGCAGGCAGGCCACCAGCCTTTGGGAGCCAAGTTCCCGCCCCTTCCAACACTCCAAGAATCTCCGCCATCCCAAAGAGGGCGGGGCAGAGCCTTGTGGGGCAGAAACAGAAAACAACACCACATATGCACAGAGTCCAGCAATCAGTGACGGAGAAAAAACAGAACACAGTTAGAACAGGCTGCTCATAAAATAAGCCACCGGAGGAAACAGACACAACTGAAAACAACCGATGAACTTCAATCCGATTCAAGTAGGAACACCAGGGTCGGAAAAACGTGACCTTGGAGATTTAAAAATTCAATCAATGAAGGGGTGCAGGATCACGGTCGAGCCTCCGATGAATGACCAGGAAGAAATGGAAAAGAAAGATCTCACAGTGCAAGAGCCAAATGACAAAGAAGTAGTAGAGAAAGAGCAGGAGAATGAGAAGATGGATCCAGAAGACCCAGCAGGCAAACTGACGCATCTGAAAAGCAAGAGAGATGATAACTTTAAAAAAAAAAAAAATGTCCCTAAATAAAGGTTGAGTCTTGTAGAAGGAAAGGCATCCTCAGATCTAGATAGGCATATGCTACTAGAATTTCTGAACTCCAAGGTCAAAGAGAGACTCTTTCCAGCCAGAAAGAACAAGTGACACATGAAAGAGAACAGCTTGTATTTCTCACCTGCCACCCTGGGGCCAGGGAGACCGTGGGAAAACCAGCTACAGAGGCCTGCAAAAAAAGCACCCCAGCCCAGCCCTCCTGCAGCCGCGTCTATGCAAGGCTTTAGAACACAGCCCGAAAGAGGGCTCTGACCAAGCGCTAAGGAAGCAGGACCAAGACCTCAAGACAGAGGGTGATGAAGGGAAAACCCACCGTGTACGGTGGATCCATGAACCATCCACCCTACATGGGGAAAGCCCATGTCTGGGACTAGCACCTTAAGCTGAGTCAGGGTGGTTCCGGCAGGAATGCTGGTTAACAGTCTGGAACAGAGAGCACTATTTCATGAAAACCTGGGGAGTCTGAGGGGACTTGTTCCCCCAAACAGACCAGAGGGAACACAAGAAAACATTTCAAAGGGAAAAGAAGAATAACAGAAGTTTTATATCTGCTCACCTTATTGGGGCGGGGAGAGAAGGCAGAGATGAGATTGAATGCCATCGAATTGCAGGAAAATGTGGCTAATTATAAATATTGAGAAAGCAGCACATTACAAGGTGGGGAAAGTCAGGCAGAACTTCCAAATCAGCAAGGGGAAGAGGGATCAAGCAGCAACATGATCCAATCAACCAAAATAAGAGAAAGAAAAAAATGAAAAAAAAATTAAAAAAATTTTAAATTAAATGAATGAAATCAAAATTTGCAGTTGTTACACTGAGTAGGAACAGACTGAATTTCCAATTATAAGACAGACGCTGGGGCTGGGGTACAGCTCAGTGGCAGAGCATTTACCTAGCACGCGTGAGGCCCTGGGTTTCATCCCCAGCACCACAAGGAAACAATCAAGCAAGGAAACAAGACTGACTCTGATATGTTGACATCAAACAAATCAAAAAGTCCAACAACATAAAACTGACCAGGAAGTACTTTAAACTAATTCAGAAAGGAAGGTTCATTCACAAAGTAAGAGCAAAGGGTTACCACCCAAGGGGTAGGATGATCCATCCTGAACAAAGTAGCATTTAATGTCAAAAACATTAAGCAGGAAAAGGAGCAACAATATAATGCTCAAAAGCACAATTTGTATATAAGAAAAAAAAGACCCAACAGTCACAAACTTGTAGACACCTAATAATGAAGCAGCTAATGATTTAAGGCAAAAAAATTATTAAAAATTCAAGTAGTACATGATTAAAAATACAGGAAGGTTTCAATGTATCTCCTTCCTGTCAGGCCGTCCTAGAGAAGGCTGAATCTAAAGACACAGAGGGAACTAAATAAATGATCAACTCGCCTAATTTCATAGTTAGGATACAAAGCTCACATTCCTCAAGTAGACGACGCACGTTGTTTTATTTGTACATTGAACGTTGACAAAATACTAATCGTGGAATGGATCGCAAAGAGGGAACAACTTTTGAAAACCACGTTCTTGGATCATAATTACAAAATTACAAAATAAAGAATTACACCGAATTACAAAATAAAGAATAAAAAAGTGACCAAACAATCCTAAACACTTGAAACTCTCAGATCAAGTCTAGATCAAAGAGGAAATGAAATGCTACCTGAAAAGAACTGGAAAAGAGAAAAACCAAACCTTTGAGGCCCAGTGACAGCCACAGAGAAAATCAGGGAGGCCTAAACCCTAGGGTCCCTTGACAGGGGACTTCTGGGAAGGACCCCTGTATCACATGGTCATGTTTTCCTAATAATTGCAAAAGTAAGATGTTTTTGTATTCTAGTGCCTGTAGAGCATCTCCCATCTCTGCCCTGATAAAGGGACAGCGTCATAAAACTTACATGCATTCAGTTCCGTTCAAATGCCTTCTTTTTTATAATATTCCCATAGCAAGAGCTCCCGGAAAGACGACAATCCCAGATGATTTCTCTATGGAGGACTGCTGGCATGTGGCAGGGGCAACTGTTTCCTGAACAGGACCATCTCTGGGCATTGTAGGACACTCAGTATCCTCCCCCACCCCCAGGACTCAAGGCCAGGCATTGCCCCTACTAATTTTGACAGTTAAAAAAAAAAAAAAAAAGATCTCTTCCAATTTCGCACAGCCGTGCATGTCTGGAGACTCTGCTAACTCAGGAGACTGAGGTAGGAGGATCACTTGAGTCTGTGAGTTCAAATCCAGCCTGGACAACAGAGTGAGACCCTATTTCAAAAAGAAAAAAAAAGTCTCTCCCTTGCATCTCCAAATCCATGTGGATGGAGAGTGGAAGCAGGGCCAATCCCTGTCGGAAACCTCTGCGCTAGATACTTAGGTCTTGCTCAGGTTGGGTATTAATAACAAGAGAAAAAAGACTAGATTTTTTTAAAAAAAATCATTTTGAGGACTCAAAACAGGTTTCAGATCTGTCACTATCTTATTCAAAGGGAAATTTCCATTGGAAACAAACATTTTGCAGTGTCGAAAACCCTAATTCAAAAGTGATATCTGAGAGCCTCAGAGCCAAGACTGGCATCCAGGGGGAACAGGGTCATTTTTCTAGGGGTGAGCTTGTTACTTTCCCTTCGGGATCTCAGCTTTCTGTCATTTCATCTCTCCCAAGGACTTGGAGGCTAACTTGGGTAATGGAACTAAAATGCCTACAGGAGGCTGCAGGACAGTTACCGTCCCTCCACTAGCTCTGTCTATGTCGCTAGGGCTGTGCCCCACATTGCAGGGGTGGGCCACCCTTTGTCATTGCTTCCTTATGGGGAGGGGGTCACATGCATTTATCCTTGGAGGCAATGAGAAAGGACCCCAGGCAACACACTTCCTCAGAGCTGAGATGACTTAAGAGCTTGTTACAAGTAGTGCTGACAGCGAAGAGCACCTCTCGAGTGTTCCAGACACTACTACTCCCAGTGTGCAATCATGAAAACACAAAGGGAATAGAAATGCCCAGACAGGGCAAGCCACAGAAGGGGACTCTGAGGAACTCAGACGAATCCAGAGTGTGTGAGCATGCTCCTAGCAGGGGTAGTGAGAGGCGGCAGCCGGAATGCCAAATACTGAGGAATACATTAACTAACTATGACACATGAACCATGACAAAACAGAGGGTTGGATTCAATGATAATCTTGTTGCTTGAAGACTCTATCATATCTATTCACTCATAAATAATGTAACAGGAGCCTGGTACATGCCAGGAACTGTGTTGAGTACTTGACAAAGTGGTAACATAAAGTAGAAAGAAACAAGTAGCAAGCAAACACTATGTCCCAGTGATTCCACTCCTAAGTATACACCCAACAGAAATGCAGACATATATGCACCAAAAGACATGAACAATCAGCAACTCAGGAGGCTGAGGCAGGAGGATTGCCTCAACAACTTAGCAACTTATCAAGACCCTGTCTCAAAATTTAAAAAATAAATAAATAAAAAGAGTTGGGGGTGTAACTCAATGGCAAAACAACCTGGGTTCAATCCTCAGCACCAAAAGGTTTTTAAAAGAAAAACAAAAACAGGCATGAACAAATATAGTCAGAGCAGTACAGGCTAAGTATCCTAAGTATCCCTTATCCAAAATGCCTGGGCCCAAAAGATTTTCAGATGTTGAATTTTTTCAGATTTTGAAATATATGTGGATAGATATAATGAGATATCTTGGGGATGGACCCAAGTGTACACATGAAATTCTTTAGTATATCATATATACCTCATGCACACAACCCAAAGGTAATTTTATGGAACATTTTAAATAATCCTGTGCATGAAAAAATTTCATGGTGTGGAATTTTCCACTTGGGGCATCAGTCAGCACTCAAGAAGTTTCAGATTTTGGAACACTTCAGATTTCAAATTTCCAGTTTAGGCAGGCTGTTGTGTTCGTACTTGCTCCAATCTGAAAACAACCCCAAAATTGAATCATGATAGAATAAATAAATGTGGCCTATTGTTACAATGTGGGAAATTTGGATGCAATGGTGCCATCTACCAAGAAGCAGACACTTTGGGCCCAGTTAGTCCACCAAGGAGGCTCCACAGTAAAACATGCATGGGATTTCGGAGAAGCCACAAATATCTCAAAAATCCATACATCTGTAATAACTCAAGGTTCTTCTCTTAACAATCAGGCCATATTTCTCCAGGTCCCAACAGCAGGCTAGCTTCTGTGGAGGCTTCCAGCCCCTCGGTGAACCTACAGGAGGAGGTGGTTCTTCTACCTTGCCCTCTGCACTTTTTTTCCACATCCCTGTATTTGCTCTTTTATTGACAACAGTCAACAGTCTCTTCCTCTCATATATATACAGAGAAACTTCTGTGCAGAAAAGTATGTATCTCCGAGTTGTTTTTAGCTACAGATAGAATAAACAAAAAATTATTGCTATACATAACATACAAACCTCACAAATAAAAAATGTTACACAAAAGGAGCCATTTCTGCAAAGTTTTAAATGCAGGTAAAAATTGATCTATGGTGTCAGATGCCAGAATAAAGGCTTACCTCCATAGAAGCAGGAAACGGCAATGACAGAGAGAGCCGGGGGAGAAGAGATCTAGAATTTTCTATTTCTTTTTTTTTTTTAATCTTTTTTTTTTTTAAATATTTATTTTTTAGTTTTCGGCAGACACAACATCTTTGTTTGTATGTGGTGCTGAGGATCGAACCCGGGCCGCACGCATGCCAGGCGAGCGCGCTACCACTTGAGCCACATCCCCAGCCCCTAGAATTTTCTATTTCTTAACCTGGTACATATCTATGTTTATTTTATAATAACTCATCAGAGGCACACTTGTGATTAGTGTACGTCACTGTGTGTGTGTGTGTATATATATATGGTATACATGTTATATTATAAATATAATAGGTAAAAATACACAAGCATATGCTGTTTATATAGTAATGTATACTCATCACAAGTGTATATTTAATATTTCCATGTGTGATCTCTATATATTATGTTTCTATCGAAATCTTATATTAAAAACCTAAATTAGGAGATGATAGAAAGTAAGAAAACTAAAAATGTAATGTGACCACTTTAGGGCTGAAGGAGCACAGAGGTTGAAGAAACACACGCACGTGCACACACACAGACACATGGACACACACACACACGGATACAAAGTTCTGAATGACTTTGTTTCTGTAATGATACCCTTGTTGTCCTGCACTAGGATTCTAGACTGCATCCCCTGAATGCTAACACGCTCTGTTACTTCCCACCTGGCAAAGAAAACAAACAAAAACCACAGTCAGCCCCCTGCTCTGCTGCAACTGGCCCCTTGATCACACTGAGGGATGGCCCATGCTGGCTGTCACTTCCAGGACCCCAGGCTCTTCTCCACCCATTGCGGCCAGGCTTCCATTTCCTCCAACCCAAAGCACATGCTCTCAGCGTATCTCAGGGGACCCTCCATCCTGATGGCCACTTGCCCATCCTCACACTACCCAGCCTCCCAAAAGTATTAGGCACAGCCACTTCCTTTAGCAAGAGTCACTCTTCCGCACCTGGGAGCCATACTTCCCTGGCTAGCTTCCCATGTGGCTGGCTGCTCCATCTTGGTTTCTCTGCTGACCTCTCCACCTTTGCTTGACCCCGAGTGGGGGCAGAACTCCCAGGCTGGGTCTTCAGTCTCCACTCCTTTCTACCTCTGCTATTCCTCAAGGAGAGCTCAGCAAGCCGTGTGGCTTTCCATTCCATCCATTTGCTGATGACTCTCAAATACTTATCTCCACTCTCAAGCTATTACATTGATATGGATGTCTTAGAGGAATCTAAAAATCACCCTGCCAAGAAGTGGACTTCCCTCCAGAATTGACTCTATTCCTACCCAACTCGTTCCCATCTCATGGGCTACGTGACTATTCACCTCATTATTTATCTTCAAGAGCCTCATTATATCTTGAAGAGCCACCCTGGGTCATTCTCTTAGATCCTGCATCCATCCTCCATGAATCCTGCCAGCCCTACTTCGAGACAGAGCCACAGCTTGGCCCTCCCTTCCCTAATAGCAGTCCAAGCCACTGTTCTCTCACAAAAGCCTCCTAACGGGCCTCTTCCTTCCTTCCTTCCAATCTCGCCCTTCTTCCATGGATTCTTTACACAGCAGCACAGTAGACTTTTAACACTATAAACCGGACCAATTTCTTCCCTGCGGAAAACTCTCCAATTTACTGCCTTTGGAATCAGGTCCAACAGGTTTGTCGTGATTGGCTCCGGTCCACCTTCAATCCCTCCCAATTCCACATTCACTCTGTTCTGACCACAGCTCTGCTTTCTTCTGCCCCGCACAACACCCCACGCTTGCTCCCAAAGCAAACTCCCAGAATTCCACGTGAGTCACCCTCTCTGACTCGATGTCACTTTCTGAGAAAGGTCTTCCCCACTGACCCTAGGGAACAGGATTCTGCATCTCTTTCACTTTTGCCTCCAAATCTTATTTCTTGATTATTTATTGTTTATTCTTATCTCTGCTTTACATCACATTGCCATCTTAGTTACTGTCCCCAGGTGGGACAGTAAGTTCTATGGGAGCAGAGCAAGAATTTAGAGCCATCTATTCATTCCACAGGGAACTAGTTTCAGGACTCCCGGCAGATAATGAAATCCTTGAATGCTCAAACCCTTGTAAAATGGTGAAGAATTTGCATGTAACCTATATACATCCTCCCAAGTACTTTAAATCATCTCTAGATTATCAAGCCTAATACAGTGTAAATGCTATAGAAATGCTGCAGTATGTTTTCTTGTGAACAACGACAAGATAAAATGCTGTACATGTTTTGTACAAGCATAATTTTTCCCCAAAGATTTTCAATCCATGGTTGGTTGAATCGACCAATATGCATCCTGGAGAAATGGAGGGTCACTGTATTTTGGGTGGAGGATTGTGGATGGGAGGTGAGAGGCAGGCAAAGACAAGTTGTGGAAGATCCTATTTGACAAATGAACAAAGAGGTGAAAGTGCTGACTAAAATATTCATCATAGCAGTTACAATAAAATCTTTTTCTCCATGTTAAAAAAAAAAGAGATGAATAAAACTCTCATAACACTGTCTACTTGAGGCCATGTCGACACTGTCATAAAGAGAAGGGACAATGGTTGTTACATAAAATGAAAAGAAAGTCAGCAAAATTGAGCCCACATACCCTTTTCCTGGTGGCAGAGGCTGTTTGGGAGGACAGGAGAGTCAGGCACCTGAGCCAGGGACGGGCAGGGGGCAGAACTCCAGGACAAAAGACTTCCCCTCGTGCTGTGGCCATTGTTGCTCCCGAGCCTCAGGAGCCAGTGGTCAGACAAGGAGGAGCTGGTGGAGCCTGTGGAGGAAGCACAGACATGTGGAGGCTGGACCCAAAGCCTCCCTTTGGGGCCCAGGGGGAGCTTGCTATGCCCAGATACCCAATCCTACCACTCAGCCCTGGAACCCCATGGACCCAGAGCCGAACTACAGATAGAAAAGTGAATGACCAGAGGGGAAACCAGTGGTGGGGATACATGTGACCAAGTTCAGAGAGAGGAATTTGGTCGCAGAAAGCAAAGTACAGATGAGGAGGTCATTCAGTTGGTAGAGCTGTTGCCTGGCATGCCCAAAGCCCCAGGTTTGATCACTAGCACCAAAAAAGAAAAAAAGAAAAATGTACTGATGAATATTGAAATACATGCATTTTACCCCCAGGACCCACGGCTCCAGTTCCTACAGGTCAACATATAATAGCTACATTATAGGAGCATACCCCAACCTCAGGGAAACCAAATCTTTTATAATGGGCAATGAAGAATGCCTATCTACCCTTTGATCTGGAGGAGACATTATTATGCTGAAAAGTATGAAAATCTTGTTATCTCTTGTTATGCTAAGTGTTTATTCTTCTTTGAATGTCTACCTTCTACAAATGGAAGTAAGACTTGCATTAGAGTTTACACAGACATGCTGAGGGCCCTTGGTTTTATATGGTCATTTTTCAACAATATTTAGAAAATCAGATTACTTTTGTTTGTTTTTTTTTTAATTTAAGTATTCTCCTGAACCAAAGATAAGGATGGCCACTTTGCAAAGTGGAACAGGTCACATAAAAGGATCAGCTTTGGCACTTTTCCCCCCTAGACTCTCAAGCAAGTTTAAGGCTAACAAATGAATTGTTGGGGTGCCATTGAGCAGCTACATTTTCTAGAAAGGCCCTGCACCACTTTTAACAGCTCTTCCCTTTCTAAGGGTTAATCAGGTTTACATGGCATCAGTTTAATCTGGCTTGATATGACCAAGATTAGGAAAAATGGAATCACACACCCCCAAGTATCACAAATCCTGCATACAAGCCGGGCGTGGTGGTGCACGCCTATAATCCCAGAGGCTCAGGAGGCTGAGGCAGGAAGAACATGAGTTCAAAGCCAGCCTCTGCAAAAGCGAAGCACTAAGCAACTCAGTGAGATTGTGTCTCTAAATAAAATACAAAATGGGGCTGGGGAGGTGGCTCAGTGGTCGAGTGCCCCCGAGTTCAATCCCCAGTACAAAAAAAAAAAAAAAAAAAAAAAAGTCCTGCAGATAAATACTTACTCTCTTTCCCCCTTTCTCGATTTACAATATATTTATTCCACATCTTGAGAAGTGGGCTATTGGCCTATGGGGTTCAGACTCTTTTTTTTTTTTCTAACTAAGGATTGAACCCAGGGGCATTATACCACTGAGCTATATCCTCAACTCTTTTTAGTTTTATTTTAAATCATTAAATTGTGGGAAGCTGGCCTCAAACATGTGATCCTCCAGCCTTAGCCTCCTAAGTCTCTGGGATTACAGGCATGTGTCATGACACCTGGCTCTGGGACTCAAATTTTTATAGCAGCTGCCTATCTTCCTGGTCTTGGATACTCAACCAAACACCTTCATAATTCTTACAGTGACTTCCCAAATGCCTTCTAACGAGCAGCTGTACTCACCTCTCATGGAGCTGCTGGCGGACCAGGGAGGGATGCTGTTTCGCTTCTGATAAAACAGGATGTAAGCCCCTCGGGTATTGACCTCATCTTCTCGAAGGGGTTCCACCATGCTGTCATCATAACTGTACCACTGGCCATCCAGAGAGTTCCGGCAATAGGCTGCAAAGGTCCAAACCCCAAGTCTCAATTATCAGGGCCCCAAAGGGCAGGAGGACATTTTCCACTGTCATAGCTGAAAAATGGATATGCTTATAACAGAATGAGAAAAAGAGTCACGTGGGGCAAGAAATGAATTCTGTGGAATCAGAAAAGATCAGTAGGTCATACTTCCCAATTCTTAAACATAAAGAGCACTTCTCAGCCTAAGCTGAATCCTTATGCTGCAGCCCTCCCTCAGGCAAAATCTCCCATAAAAGGGAGCCCCATATTATGTAGCCACACAATATAGTCTATGTTCACCCCATTTCTTCTGAAAAATTTCAAAATGCACATCTGTAATTAAATATGCAATAAATGGAAATGAGAATCACGGTTGGGACTTTGGTCAACGTCTTTTCTACAAGAACTAGAATCAAACATTTCAGGAAAGATAAATGATTCTCCCCACCTCTCAAGTGACCAAAAAATATTCCTCTCCTTGCACTTTATATTTCAGTGAACAATAACAAAACCCACTGATCGGGACGTTAGCAAGCTTTTTCTGTAAAGGACTAGATAAGCAAATAGTTCCAGTTTTGCAGGTCACATAGAGCCACATATACTCTCTGCCACATATTCTTGCTCTTCTTTTTTTTCCATTCATAGAGTTATAAAACTTGTAGGTTAGACAAACACAGGCCCTGGACAGAATATGAACCACGGCCTATAATTTACTAACCTCTGCAAACCCATCTGGACCAGGCAGCTCGGAATTCATCTTTGTTCTTCTTTGGTCTTCCCAGAAGACCCAGTCCAAAAGTCATTCTTATTAATTCTACTTCCAAAACATGTCGGGAACACTCTGTCAATATCCAGTCAATACTGTTGTGCACCTGAGCCCCAGAAACATCCTCCTAAATGTAATTTCAACTTTTAGTCTCGTTGGGATCTGCTGCCTACTCATTCTCCATAGAGCAGAGCAACTATTTCCATTTGTACACTAGGTTATGCTCTTACTTCTTGACTTAAAACCTTTAAATGGCTTCTGTGACATTGTAAGGATGTTTGCTCCTTGGAATCATAAAAGTTATAGTGTCTTTTTCTATGCTAAATGACAGCTCCTGCGTAGCTTTAGGATGGGACTAGTCACCAGAAAGATCAAGACAGGATTTGTAGGTTGGGACTTTAAGCCAATGAGACAAAAAAAAAAAAAAAAATTTCAAAGTTTAGAAATAGACCCAAACATAAAAATGTAATATCTGATAGCATTGCAAGGAATTAAGTGGACTTTTCAATTAGTGATAGTCTTAGTACAAATTGGTATCTTCTAGGGGTTGGGGAAGTGGATCTCTCTCTCTCTTTCTCCAGAGCATCATGGAACTCCAAACAGGAGATTTAAATGTAAAAAATCTAAAATTGCTAGTAGAAAACACAAGATAAATACTTTTTAATCTTAGAGTAAAAAAGGTTTTTCGTGAATGACTCAAAATCCAAATGTCACAAAAGAAACAATTGATAAGTAGGCTACCTAGAAAAAGTACCATAAAAACCTTCTGCATGGCAATATGACCACTGGAAGAGTCAACTGGCAGAAGTTGGGGACTGTTGCACCAATCGATCTGAAAAACAATCAAAGGATATGCACAGAAAGTTCACAGAAAAGAAGCCACAAGGACCCTTAGACAGATGAAAAGAGGCTCAAACTCACTCTCACACTCACAGTGTGAGTGTGAAATTGGTATTGTTCACTTCCCCCTCTAGACTGGCAAAAACCCAAAGGTTTTATAGTACATTTTACTGGAGGGTTATAAGGAAACAAGCATTCTCTTACTGCTGAAAGGAGTGAAAATGTTCTACAACCCCCTGTGCAGGGAAATTTGATAGTATTTGTCAAAAATGCAGATCCAGTGCTTGCCTAGCATACACTAGGCCCTGCATTGGACCCCCAGCACCCCACAAAACAAAAGCAAACAAAACCACACTGACCAAGCTACCCAATTCTGAGAACTGGTCCTGCCTACAAACTTGTACCTGTAGGAAATGATCTACCTGAGGTGTCAGGACAGCAATATTAGTAATAGCAATATGAATGAATATGAATGAACCAGTCCAAAGTCCATCAACAGGACACTTAACATAATTCACACACCTATTTGGCACATTTATAGAAGAAGATGCGGAAACTTTCTGTAAATCTATAAAGACTTCCAAGACATATTTTAAGAGAGGATCTAAAAAAAAAATCCAAGTATAAAAACAGAAAAATACTACTTTTACTTAACTTAGGGGATGGAGAGGAAATATAGAAAAGGAATACAGTTAAGTATCAATGACCATAGACCCACAATTGCCTGCATTTATATAAAGAAAGCATGAAGAATAGAGAAGAAATTATTAAAAGTAGTTACCCTTGACAGAGGAGGGGACAGAGAAGGGACAAAGATGGGATCCAGACTTTTCACCGTCCACCCTTTTAGGCTATGTGAATTCTGAAGCCTAGGAACAGTGACCCACCACTGTCTCACACATTAAAAATGAAAACGAAGGCATTGTGGATTTCTGAAAATGTCCATTTCTGACATGTGGTGAAATGACCAGGCTTCTGGAAAGCAGAAAGGAACAAAGCCACAATGTCAAAAGACACTGGGAGAGAGAGTGACAGCTCAGATTTTTGAGAGCCCAGCACACAGATGGAGTGGCGGACTCCACCAGCCGGGCTGAGGGAGTTCAACCCAGATGAGGGCTGCTTCCGGGGAGAGGCAGGAAGGGAGCCTGCACCAGTAGGCAGCAGCCCCAGAGGCTCAGAGCTACGGGTCTTGGGTGCTGCCAAAGACTGGGTGAGGTGGAGGCCAAAAACAAAAACCAGGATGCTTCAACAAAGAAACAGGACAAGAAGTTAAATCATGACAGCCATTTAAAAAAAAAAAAAAAATGCAGGATCAGGGGTTGAGACTCAGTGGTAAAGTACTTGCTGCCTTGCACTGTGAGGTTCAATCCTCAGCACCACCTCAAAATAAATAAATCAAGATATTGTGTCTCTCTACAACTAAAACATGTTTTTTAAAAAAATGCAAGAATGTGGTTAGAAGACAAAGCTGAAGAAATCTCCCAGAGTCCATCAAAAAGAGACAAGGAGATGGAAGAGTGAACATGAGAGTGTTCCTAGTGTTTCTGTAACAAATTAGCCTATGCTCGGTTCCTTATGACAACACAGATTTATTACTGTGGAGTCCAGGAAGACAAAACAGGTCTCGCTGGTCTAAAATCGAGGTGTCAGCAGGGCTGCCATCCTCCCAGTGGTTCTCAGGGAGAATGAGCTTTCTCATTTTTTCAGCTTCTCAAGGCTGCCTGCATTCCCTGGCTTCTGGCTCCTTCCACCTTCAAAGCAACTGATGGCCAGTTGAGGTGGAGTCCCATCTGCATCACGGACCATTCTACTTCCCCTTTCACATTTAAAGTGATTACATTTGGTTCACACAGGTATCTAGGTGCATCTCTTTACCTTGAGGTCAGCTGATCAACCACCTTGACCCCCCCCCCCCTTGCCAGGTAAAATAGCATATCCACAGGTTCTAAGCCTTAGGACATGGACATATTTGGGACATCATTATTCTGCCTACCATAGACGGGGAATGTCCACACACACATGAAGTAATACAATGCACAGAGTTATTCGTTGAGTACAGGTTGAGCATCACTACTCTAAAAATCCGAAATCCACAAATGCTCCAAAAATCCAAAAATTTTTAAGTGTTGACAAGTGGAAAATTCCACACCTGACTTCATGTCATGGGTCACCAGCCAAAAGCAGGCAAACTAAAAATATTGTATAAAATTACCTTCAGAATATGCATGTAAGATATATATGAAACATAAATGAATTTTGTGTTTTCACATGAGTTCTCCCCTCAAGATATCTCATTACAAAAATGCAAATATTCCAAAATCTTAAAAAAAAAAAAAAAAAAAATTCCAAAGCAATTCTAGTCTGAAGCATTTCAGATAAGGGATACTCAACTGTATTATAGTGAAAGTTTGGAACAACCAAAATGTCCATGAATAGAAGATTGGTGAAATAAACCATGGTACGTGCACACCATGAAATACTAAGCAATCGTTTCAAACCAAGAATGGCCTAAGTCTCTATATACCAATATGGAAATATCTTGAAGATACATTACTAAATGAAAAAAGCCAGGAACAGAATTACATACACCATATTCTACCCTGTGTTTAAAAGAGAGTCGTGGGAAATGAGCTCAGGACTGTGTATCTGCTTGTTGCCAGAAACTCTGGAAGGACACAGAAAACCAATAAAAGTGGTTTGAAGTCCAATGGACAAGAGTCAAGGTTAACAGCAACACTGTTTGTTGTGTGTGGGTTTGGTTTTTTTTTTTTTTTTTAACATCATTAGATTTTTTTTTGAGCCATCGGAATATATTCCCAAAGACAAGTACCACATGATCTCACTCATGTGGAATCTAAAAAAGTTGACCTCCTAGAATAGAACAGTGGTTACCAGAGACTGGAGAAGGAGGGCTGGGGAAAGGGTGATCAGTGGGTTTCAAGTCATTGTTAGGAATGAGAAGTTTTGGCACTCTGTTGGGCAGTTAGGGTGACATTGTACAATGATGACATTGTACTGTAATTTTCAAAAAACTACAAAAAAAGATTTTGACTGTTTCCATCCAAAAAAAACATTGAACGTTTGAGGAGATAGATATGCTTTCCCTGATTTGAACACACTATATAACACATATATATATATTTCAAAACATCCCGTGGTATACCCTAAAATATATATAAATTTTATGTGTTAATTTTTTTTATTTTAATTTTTAAAAAATGAACACAAGGAAATTTCTAGATCTGAAGATCAGTGCCCAGCAGAAAAGAATGAAATCACCCACATGACGGTCAGCCTGCAAAAATCCAGAGCACTGGTGATAAAGAACCAGAGAGCTTCCAGGAAGAAAAAAAATAGATCCCAGATAAAGAAACAGAAATGAAACTGGTCTGACCCATTTCGACACCGAGACCTCCATTCCATTCTCATGATGCACCCCTGACCAAAGATGGACAACGACCATCCATCTAGAATTCTATGTCCAACCAGACTGTCAATCAAGGGTGGGAATAAAGGCGCTTTCTGACATGCAGGGACTCAAAATGTATGCTCCCATCATCCTCTTAGGAAGTTGCTAAAAGGTGTGCTTCCCCGAAAATGAAGACAGTGGTGCTCATTACAGCATCCTCTGCAGTTTGGGGGTTATTCATGTTAGACGTCACTGCAGGCCAGAAACCATGGAGTCGGAAGCTGAGTGGCTCAGGGCTCTGCCATTTAGGCAGCAGCGTGGTATCATCAGGAAGAAGATCCTCAAGATGGCCCAGACCCCACCTGGGTTTGCACTGGCTGCAGACAATCCCCTGCTTCCACTCCTTGCCAGCCCCCTCTTCCTCTGGAATCTTCTCCCCCTGGATTTAGTATAAGCAGATTTTTTCCCCCAGGAAAATGGTAGCATATGGTGTAAGCAAAAAGACCCTGAGACACTCTGTGGAAACCGGGTCCCTTGTCACCAGCTCAAAATTGCAGATTTTCTTCCCCTTTAAGGCTCACCCCAGGAAAGGATCTGGATTTTGCATTTAGTGAGACAGTTTTCTGGGCACACACATACCAACGCTTCCCATTCCTACATTCCCCCCTGATTTTACACCAATGTTCTTAATTTATGCTGGAGACACCCCACGAGTTTATACAAAAGAAGCCAGCCCAGGCAGCCTCGTAAACGACAAGCCCCAAGTTCCAGTTGTCCTTATTTTCATCACTAATGTGTGCACAGGGACTAATTCATCTATGAGGCTCACTGTTAAAAAAAAAAAAAAAAAATCTGAGGTTAATACAGCAAGAAAGATGTCTCCCCAGATAAAGACGGATGGCCAAGAATTTCTGTTGAGCTATTTTTAGCCTTGAGAAGGGAGACCGGAGAAGTAGCTGGACAGAATGGTGCTTCAGGCTATGAGGATGGCAAGTCTCTCATCTAGGGCAGAACAGCTATGGGAGAATGGGAAGGTACTGGACAGCAATACAGGAACAGTGTGGTGTCCACCTTAACCTTCAGTATGACCAGCCCAGCTCCAGCCTCCAACCCTCCTCTTTGTCCACTCCTGTGCCCCCTGACCTGTTACTCCATTCTCATTTCTCTCTCCCCAAGGGCATCTATACTGTCCTTCATGGCAGAGAGCACATCCTAACCTCTCAGATCATACAGATCAGCCTCCACTAAGACCCACATAATGGACACTCAATTGCTGCTGCTACCAATAGCTCTCTGCAGGCTTCCTGTGGTCACTGAGATATTTTCAAGGGACAAAAGCGAGGAATGACATAAGCAAGAACAGTAATGAGTCATGATGCTCTCTAAAAGCTTTCCCGGGGAAGACTGTGAAAGACTGGGAGAGTCTCCTGGTAATTTTTTTCTGTTTTTCAATTCATCTGCTGTTCCGAATTTCTCCAGATGAACAGAAAGGAAACTGACTCCCAAAGAATCAAAAGAGACAAGATCTGATAAGAGTTCTTGTGTTAAATCGCAGATGAGGTTAAGCGTCATTCTCTGGGTTCCAAAAATGACCCTCCTACATTTGACATGCCTGAAAATTTGGGCCGTAACTGACTTTACATCTCAACCATGAATCTAACTCCACATCAGCACGATGGGTGGGACCAGGCACCCTCCTCTCTTGCACACATTCTGGTGTGCAGGAGGGAAGGAGTCAGCCAGGCTGAGTGCCCAGTCAGTATCCAAGGAGTGCCGATTCTTTTGAGGCTCAGGCCACAGCCAAGACACACAGCCATGGTCACCATGTGCAAGAGGCATAGCAAGGCTCACCTGTGTAATGCCCACCTTGCAGACTGCCGTGGTGGTTGCAGACTGCGTACAAGTCGTACAGGAAGTCCAGCGGGTAGCTGGTGGGCAGGCAGGCCGGCTGCTTCCAGGAGGGCCAGGGGCCTGGCACTGGCTTGGAACTGGTGCTCCTCTGGGCCACATGGGGAGCCATGTTGAGTCCAGAGAGCGGGAACCTCACCAGCGTGGAGAGCTTGTTTCTTCTCTCCCCCACCTGGCAGAACCTCTTGAGGTGGATGATGAGGATATCAGGCAGGGTCCACAGACTCAGCTTCACCATGCCCCGCTGGAGGACTTTGCAATGGGGGCACTTCCACGCGTCGTCCTGGGCCAGCTGGAAAGGAAGCCACCGGGAGCATGAGGCCTTCGCCACCGCAAGGCGGCCAGCCCCCTTCCCGGCCAGCGGGTGCCCCCCGGGGCGGGACCTGCTCCTCCTTGGTGTAGAACTGAAAACATTCATCCAGGGTACAGCTGGGCTGCTGGTGGGTCTGCTGCTGCCTCCAGACGCTCTCCGCATCCTGCACCCGCTCCTCCTGGAGGCTCCCAAACAGGCTGCACGGAAGGAGGGGACACCGGGGGTGCTCAGCGCTGCAGCCCCCCTCTCTCCTCCTGGACTGGTCTGGTCTGTCTCTCCTCACGGCAAACCCAGTGGACAGCATCACTGGGTGAGGTCACAGGCTCCCAGGACCTCTACACACTTCTGACCTTGTGCTCACCCTCTCTTATAGGAATCGTCTGTCTCCCCCATCAGCTCCTCAAGGAACCAAGCCTCGGGCTCATGCCCCTTTGTTTTCCTTGTCCTAACCCAATGACTCATGCCTGGTAAAGGATCAATAGATACTTGGACTGAAAAAAATGTCCTTTTTCAAAGTAAGACTGATGTTTGATAATAAAGAGCCTAAACTGGAGGCAGACGGCCTGGGTTCCAATCCCAGCTCTGTGTCATGACCTTAAGCTGTATGACCTTAAGCAATGGCTTAACCTCTCTGTGCCTCAGTTTCTACCCAAGAAATGCGGGATAGAGCAGTTACTGCCTCATAGTACCCCACACAGGAGGTCATGAAGATTAAATAAAGTGTTGACAGCAGTGACTGGCACAGGTGAGGGCTATCTGAGCATGTGCTTCTCCTAGCACCACCATCATGATGACCATTTCTATCACGACCATTTATACAAGGATGTGTGCACACGGCCCTCTGGTGGTACCGGGGACACTGGGTCCATGGAAGATGTGAGGGTTCAGGCAGGCCATCTCAGCTCTGGGGACAACGGTTCTGTTGACTCACCACTCCTTTGCAGAGCTGTCCCACTCCACGGCCAACTTGACGTGGGGGGGCCCTCCCGGCTTCCTGAGGTGCAAGGCCCTATGGGAGGAACAAGGAACCTGTCAGAAAACAGAGGTCTTCCCACAGCTCCACTGGGCTCCACAGCCTGCCTCCAAACGCAGAAACCTCAAGCTGATCAAACTGAGGCGAGCCAGTGGCGGGGTTGCTGAGTCTGCTAGCCTAGTCCTAACCCTACCTCTGAACGTTCTCCCCTGAGTGTCTGGGTCACAGGGGTTTTTGAATACTACGAGGGCACAGATCAACTGTCCCACCACAGCCCCAGCCACCTTCTCAGTGTCTTCACAGGGCAGTTCCACAGTAACATTCCAGACAAATACGCAATATGATGAAGCCCCGAGACCTTCTGACTTTCCTACACAGCAATGCAGAAGGGGCACCCTCGAGCTCCCCGACCCAACCTCAAAAAGTCTCGCTCCAATGTACAGAAAGTCTGAGTGTGAGTCAACCTACAGCTCCTCCCAACTGCTGGGCCTCAGCCTATTCCAGAAAAGGCTGGTTCATTTTAACATAGAAGAGAAGGGATCAGAAAGAAGTGGATGGGGGGGTAGGTTTTGCTCCAAGATCTATGAGGACAGTATAGAGGTGGAGAAGTCCACACCCGAAAGACTGTTGAGAATTTGTAGCCAGACAAAAGAGGGAAACTCAGATGAATCCTAAACTGTCACCAAAATGACTCAATAGAAGTTTCCGAGGGCAGAATAGTCCTAGGGGAGCGTCACGGCGCCTTCCTGCATGACTGAGAACAGGTGGAGACAGGATCAAGGTGTGGCTGGGAGCAGCTCTCCTGGCGCAGTGAGTCCTCATTGGTTCAGAGGACATAATACTGGGGAGCTCTCCCCGTTTCTACCGTGAGGGAGGGCTGCAATTGGGAAACTGCCCTGAGGAGTAATTTCATTCTGGGGTAACAAAATTGAAAGTCCAACGGATTTACACCCGTTGGGCCATAGAAGGGGCAGAGGGATGACTGGCAACAATGTTTACTCTTAGCATGGAAAGAATCATTGATCGGACAGCTTCATCCCCTCTCATTACAGCCCTGATTCAGACAGGGAAAAGACATTATTTGATACACACGCAGAGCCACTATGCCAAGCCTAGTAGGTACATAAACATCCCTACCCAGAAGGAGCTCTCAGAGTCCACCGGGGGAAGCGCGCAAAAAGATTAATGCAATGCACCCACCAGGTATGTGGGGTCTCAGAAGAAGCACTTGGCTTCTCTGGAGGGCAGGCAAGGGGCATTAGCCAGGTGAGAAGTTGAGAAGAAGAGTTCAGATTGGCAAACATTTAGTGTCTGTGAGACGTTGAAGTAGAACAAGCAGGTGTGGCATCTAAGAGAAGAATCTAGGCTGATGCCTTCAGCCTACAGAGAGGTGATTAGAGCCAGGAGCAGGATCATCCAGGAATGGAACACAGAGGGAGAAAGCAGAGAGCCAAAGGTAAAACATGGAGGCACAATACTTAAGGTCCCAGAAAGGGAGAGGAATACCTCAAGGAGACAAAAAAAAAAAAATTCTAGGAGATATGTCTATGTGGTATATTCATTCAATGGTATATTATTCAGCCTTGAAAAGGAAGGAAATTCTGACACATGCCACAATGCGAAAGAACCTTGAAGATATCATACTAAGTAGCCTAAGCCAAACACAAAAGGAATAAATATATTTGCACGATTGTAAATATAAGAGGTATCTAGAGTAATAAAATCCATGGGGAAAAAACTAGAATGGTAGTTGCCAGAAGATAAAGAGAAGGGAAAACTGGGGGTAGCTTAATGGCTACAGAGTTTCAGTTTGGAAGGATGAAAAAATTCTGGAAATGGTGTCAATGGCTGTATAACAATGTAGCAGTACATGGCAATGTAATGCCACGGAGCAGCACACTTAAAACATGGTTAAAATGATGCATTTTATGTCATGTATATTTCATCACAATTTTTTTAAAAGGAAGAAATTTCTATAACCAGAAGGAATAGGCAGGGATAGGCAGGCTAAGATGGGCTGAATGGAGGTCCTGGGAAAGGGGCAAGAGATGGAGACAGCAAGTGCTTGGGAGAGCTGTGCTGGCAGGTTAGGGTCAGAGGGGTAGAACCAGATGGCAGTGAGATTGGGTGAGTGGCAGGTGTGGGCCAGGACAGGTGTGCACCTGGGCTCTATCCTAGGGCCTCTCAAACTACCTATTGCAAAAGACCAGTTGGCTGGCTTGTTTCCAAACCACACAGAACACTACTTTGATCAAAAATAATAAAAATGTAACTTGGGTACAAGGTCCATTCTTTTTTTAAAAAAATTACTACATGCAACGTATCTTATATCACGCTATCCGACTGCTTAGACATTTCTCAATGTCTCCTCTCAAGCTCTTATCACGGACCTGGGACAACAAGCCTGTAGGCTGGCGCTGGCCTGCTGAACGGATTTTAAGGAACATAGTTCTCATCTCTAACACTGAGCACCAGGAAGAGAGCCTTCTGCCCAGTGCTGCCCAAACGGGCCCCCGACGGACATGTATCCTGCTTCCCTATCTCTCTAGAGCACCCACCAGCCCAGGGATGTGGATGGGGTCTAGGTCCCCAAACCTTCCAGATTGCCCCAACCTACTTCTAGTAAAGGGAGATAATTTTTTTTAAATAATAGAACTTGTACCCAAATTACATTTCTTTGTTATTTTTGATCAAAGTAGTATTCTGGAATGGTTTGGAAACCATCCAACCAACTGGTCTTTCATCTTAGGGAGTTTGAGATGCCCTAGGAAAGAGCACACCTGAATACCTGTCCACATCAGGAAATCCTTAGGGTTTATACGAAAATGAGCAAAAATGGGGTGACCAACACACAGAGCAAAATCACCCCTTAGGTAATGCACTGGCCCTTGTGGACAGCCCTGCCAAGGCTACGCATGGTGACGGGCTGTAGAGGGGGACATGGGGAGAATCAGGAAGTCAGAGGCATGGCAGACACGGCCACGCTGGCTTTGTCCTCTGCCCCATTTCACAGCTTTTCAGAGTTTCGGGCCAATGTTTGGGAGGCAGCCTTTCACCCACTCTAGGGAGACACAATAGTTGGGATTCAGTAGTGTGACCTCTTTGAATAAATGTGGGCATTTTAGTTAGACCAATCTGGATTCCAACTTGGGCTTGCCTGTTAACTAGATGTGTGAATGTAAGCAAGTTAACTAATCTCTGAAAAGTTCAGTATCCCCTCACCTTTGAAGTGGCCATAACAGTATTTCTCTGGCCATAAGGGGTCAAAGAGCAGAAATTCTCTAAGGACCCAACGAGGCTGAGGATGAAGAGGGAAGAGATCAAGAACAGCTAGTATTGGGAGCAATTTTATGAATGCATTTGTTTTCTTACCAATTCTTTTATTAAAACATTTGTTTTCTTACCAAACCTTCAGCTTCCTTACCTGTCAACTGCCCAGTGACAGAGCGGCCGACTGTCCTGTGGGGATAAGTAACTACAGGCCAGAGAAAGTCCCACAACCCGGATGGAGAACAGAGACCCCAGGTTCTGTTGAGACAAAAGGAGAGGAGAGGGGTCATCAAATGGTCCTTGTGTTGCATGAAAAAAATGTTCAACATCTCTAGCAATTAGAGAAATGCAAATCAAAGCCACTGTAAGATTTCACTCCAGTCAGAATGGCAATTATCAAGAATACAAGCAACAATAAATGTTGTCGAGGATGTGGAGAAAAAGGTACATTCATACGTTGCTGGTGGGACTGCAAATTGGAACAACCATTATGGAAAGCAGTACAGAGATTCCTCAGAAAACTTGGAATGGAACCATCATTTGACCCAGCTATCCCACACCTCAGTTTATATCTAAATGACTTAAAATTAGCATACTACATTGACACAGCCAATTTAATGTTTATAGCAGCCCAATTCACAGTAGTTCAACTATAGAACCTACCCAGATGCCCTTCAATAAATGAATGGATAAAGAAAGTGTGGTACATACACACAATGGAATATTACCCATTCATAAAGAAGAGTGAAATTATGGCATTTGGCAATATATGGATTTATATTAGACTCAAGCTGCACAGAAATGACTCAAAACATGTCCATCACTTTTTTCTATAGTTTCTGTTTGTTTGTTTGTTTGTTGTAATACTAGGAATTGAACCTGGGATGCTCTACCCCTGAGCTACATCCCCAGCCCTTTTTATTTTGAGACAGGGTCTTGCTACGTTGCCCAGACTGGCTTTCTCAACATCTTCTCTCAGCCTCGGAGTCACTGAAATTACAGGCATGAGCCCCCACACCAGGCATTCTTCAATGTGTTTTGAACATTCCTTTAATAACCAGTATTTAAATTGCCCAGACTGGCCTTGAACTTGTGATCCTCTGGCTGGCAGGGAGGAGACAGATGAGAGTGGTGGGAATATGAAGCTAAGGGAATAATTCTATAAACGGAGCCCACTGCACTGACCCCCCCACATGCTTTCACTTCTAAAAAGCAATTTACCTGCAGCCCTGCCTGGCTTCAGTCGACAGGATATGTTACATTCCTCAGCAAGCTGCCTGTTATCTGCAGGAGAAATGCAGGCCCCAAATAACACTGATCAGTGGAACACAAGTTAAGTTACCATGAAGGTGGGACTCTTGTGAACTTTACACAGACCTGATCCTTATCTACTCAGGTAGATAAGGATAATTCCCCCTAGCCATAAAATCTATAAGATGTTCTAATTAGAACTGGTCGATGTGGGCCAAAGTGACCTAGAATAGACCTGGCTCTGGGGACTTGAAAGTTTATCATCATAAACTCAGTCAAAAGTCAAGAGATGGGGCTGGGGATGTGGCTCAAGCAGTAACACGCTTGCCTGGCATGCATGGGGCGCTGGGTTCGATCCTCAGCACCACATAAAAATAAAGATGCTGTGTCCATGGAAAACTGAAAAAAAAAAAAAAATTTAAAAAGTCAAGAGATGGACCTGCAAGGAACTGTCTGGAAACTTCCCTGGGACCAATTTCCAACTAAACTGGGGGGCAGGAGAGGTGTGCTGTCCATTTTCTCTCTGAGAGGACCCACGCCCTCCTCCTTTGAGAGTGTCTCCTTTTCCTATTCCTTCTCATGCCCGTTAATCTGAGCAAAATGCCTGAAACCTTTCTGACCTGATGGCAAGAAACAGGTTTTGAAGGGGTGGGGGCGGGGGGCCTTCATATTGCTCCCAAAGGACTGGGTGTGTAGCTCAGCAATAAAGTTCCCCTGGGTTCAATCCCTAGTACAAGAAAATCAAACAAACAAAAACTTAGTACTTAAAACTCAAGAGCTAGCTGGGCGTGGTAGTGTATGCCTGTAATTCCAGCCAGAAGGTTGAAGTAGGAGGATTGTAGATTTAAAGCCAGCCTCAGCAACTTAACGAAGCCCTAAGTGAGATCCTATCTCTAATAAAATACAAAAAAAAAAAAAGGGCTGGGGATGTGGCTCAGTGGTTAAGCATCCCTGAGTTCAATCCCTGGTACAAGGAAAAAAAAATACAGAGATACAAAGTTTTCATATATTAAGCAATCATTTTTTAAAAGATTTATATTCTTTTAACACAGTAACCTGTTTAATATATGAAATCTTCCTCCAGATATGAATGCAGTGTATTTAAATAACCAGTGTTTAACTGGAGAAGATACTTATACAAGTCAGTAAGTAATTTAACCTATTTTATTCAGTAATTACCATCACCACCAATGAAACAATTATTTAGAAACAAGTTAATACATATTTTACATACCACATGCAAAAGAAATGTTTATATATTTCAAAGAGACTCTCATCTTAGTTTTTATCTAAAATACACATTTTACCATAGTAAAATTGAAATTGAAGTGAATCCTACAGTCAGTGATCTGTTTTGATGAAAGGTGCCTCTTAAAAATTCAGTGGAGGGGCTGGGGTTGGGGCTCAGCGGTAGAGTGCTCGCCTAGCATGTGCGAGGCCCTGGGTTCGAACCTCAGCACCACATAAAAATAAATAATTAAAACAAAGGTATTGTGTCCAGCTATAACTAAAAAGTAAATATTTTTTAAAAAATTCAGTGGAGGGGCTTGGGTTGTGGCTCAGTGGTAGAGCACTGGGTTCGATCCTCAGCACCACATAAATGTAAAATAAATATATTGGGTCCACCTAAAACTAAAAAATAAATATTAAAAAAAAAATTAGGACTGGGGCTGTAGCTCAGTGGTAGAGCACTTCCCTAGCATATGTGAGACACTGGGTTCAATCTGCCCATACCACATAAAAATAAATAAATAAATAAAATAAAGGTATTGTGTCCATCTTCAACTAAAAAAAAAATTTAAAAAAAAAGAAATTAAAGGGATACATATAAGGTAGGGAGGGGGCAGGGGTTAGCAAGGATGGTGGAATGTGATGGACATCATTATCCAGAGTACATGTATGAAGACACGAATTGGTGTGAATATACTTTTAGTCCACCAAAGATATGAAAAATTGTGCTCTATATGTGTAATAGCATTATAATGCATTCTGCTGTCATTTATTTTTTAAAAAATAAAAAAAAAAGAAAGAAAATTCACTACAATAGTGAATTACATCATGTGTAAAAAAAAAAAAAAAAACTCTGAACCCTTGTGCATTGCTGGTGGAAATGTAAAATGGTGCAGTTGCTGTGGAAAACGGTATGGCAGTTTCTGATAACATGGAACTTCCATATCACCAATCACTTCTACCCCTAGGTCCACATCCAAGAGAACTGTAAGCAGGGACTCCAACAGATATTTGTACCCCAATGTTTCCAGCAACATTATTCAAGACAGACAAAAGATGGAAACAACCCAAGTGTCCATCAACTGAGGGACAAATAAACAAAATGTGGTACATACACACAATGGGATCTCAGCCTTAAGAATAAAGGAACGGGCTGTGATGTAGTTCAGTGGTAAGTGTATGCTAAGCTGGCTCTGGAGTTAATTCCCAGCACCACAAAAATACAAATAAGTAAAGAAAGAAATCCGTCAATCAATCTACTACCTGCATGTTAGCAACTGACTCCTTAATTAACACCTTCAGCCTGAACTACTTCTAGGGCTGAGGGTGTAATTCAGTGGTAGAGCATTTTCCTAGCATGCCTCAGGCCCTGCATTTCTCCCCAGCACTGCAAAAGGAAGAGGAGAAGGGGGTGGGGTGGGGATGAGGGGGGATTCTGGCATATGCTACAACATGGATGAACCTTGAATACATCATGTTCAGTGAAATATGCCAGATACAAAAGGAGAAATATCATAATTCTTAATTATATGGCGTATCCAGAATAGGCAAATTCATAGTTAAAAAAAAATAGAACGGTAGATGGGGGAGGTAGGGGGAACTGGTTTCATGGGTTTAAAGTTTCTGTTAAGAATGATGAAAAATTGGCGTTATAGATAGTAGCAACGGTTACACAACATTGCTAAATGTAATTAATGTACATTTATGAATAGTTAAGATAATAAATGTCATTCATATTTTACCACAATGAACGAAATCTTCACTCAAATAAATGAAATGTAGTTCTTCACATTATCACTGATGCAGCTATAATTGGAAAAAATTTTTTTTTTCTTCGAACACGGTGGAAGACATCTATAAACATACTGATGAAATGTAGGTTGAATTTTGACAAGGGAAGAAGAGAAAAGCATTAAAATTCCAGGAAAATCCAGGAGTGCCTGTAATCTCAGCTACTCAAGAGGATTCAGCAACTTGGGGAGATCCCTGTCTCAAAATTTTAAAAATTAAAAAAAAAAAAATTAAAAGGGCTGGAGATGTAGCTCAGTGGTAAAGCATCCTTAGGTTCACTCTTTAGTACCAAAAAAAAGAAAAAAAAATTTCAGAAAAGATGACCAGTAAGCACTTGGGCAAACAGAATGATCCAAAACAGATTCAAAGAATTGAGTGGATTCCTTTGGCTGTGGCAGCTTATATGTACAGGGAGCAATGACATGGGGGACAGAAGGTGAACCAAAACCTAGCTATGGAGGGTTGCTATGATTTGGATATCATTTGTTTAATGTAATTATTCAAGGGACCGTTGTCATTGAAGGTATGGTCCATAGGGTGGCACTATTAGGAGCTAATAGAACCTTTGAAAGGTGAAGCCTTGTGAGAGGTCATTGGGTCACTGGGGCATATCTTGGTAGGGACTGTGGGACCTTTGCCCATTCTTTCTTTGCTCCACTTGGACATATGATGATTTTGCACCTGCATACACTTCCACCATGATGTGTGCCATCTGCTGTCCTCACCAGAACTGAGGCAGTCAGTACCCGTGTCCTTGAACCTCCAAAACTATGTGCTAAATAAACCTTTTCTCTCTACAAGTCAGATTCATTGGAGTCATGAAATGCTAACTAGTACAAAGGTCTTGAGTGTGAAGTTCAGGGAGTGTGTACATTTGCCTAATCTATAACCACATTCTAGTTGAGCTGTGGTTTCAACAAAGAAAAATCAATGGCTAGAAGCCAGCTGACTTTCGGGGGGATAGATTCAGGGTTGGCCATGAGAGGATATACTTCCTAAGAAGACCATTAATTTCAATCTGGGAAGAAAACATTTTTCTCTGCCACCCCAACTGAGCCTCGCTGTGTGCATGGCAAGACCATCTATCAAGGAGACACCAACATCTGCATGAAGGCAGCCGATCCTGCCCTCACACAAAGGAGTACTGCTGGCCACACGTGCACAATTTTACAAAGTGACCATAAAAATGTTTCCGCAATAATAACTTTTTTTCATAATTCATGCAAATAAATTCTGTCCAGCAAACTGGCCACTTTCATAAGAAATATTTTATTGTCTTCTATTCTTGGCTAGGGAGATTCATTTTTAGAACCTTCAACTGATGTTCACAATGTTTAATGTCTTCAGTTCACTGTTGAGAATTTTTAATATAGTCTCTTCAAATTATTACCATATTGCGCCAATATTTAATATAGTATTAAAAGAATGAGCCAGTGCAGTGGCGCATGCCTGTAATCCCAGTGGCTCAGAAGGCTGAGACAGGAGGATCACGAGTTCAAAGCCAGCCTCAGCAAAAGCCAGGCGCTAAGCAACTCAGTGAAACCCTGTCTCTAAATAAAATACAAAATAGGGCTGGGGATGTGGCTCAGTGGTTGAGTGCCTCTGAGTTCAATCCCCAGTACCAAAAAAAAAAAAGTCCAGGAACCTCACAACCATTTGGGGCACATTTTTCCTACAGAAAATTACATCTGACCACATATTTACAAATGCATCTATGGGAAAGTATCTGTGGTCAAGTTAAAGGTTTCCTGTATTTGAATTCTGCTGTCCCCCCATGGATGGTTTGATTAGTTCTGAAAATCAAAATGACTATAAAGATACAGAAATAAAAGTATACATGTGGACTAGGTAAAGAACCAGGGCAGCTGAGATCAATGTTCACATAAAAGTGGTTTCACCCACTTTCAACCAGCAGCAGCAACCAATTTAGGAGATGGCTAAAGCTATTACTAGATTCTCTGACCTACTTGTAGGGAAGTTAGTTTCTAATTTGGGCACCATGGCAGATCTGCTCTGTAGTACCATTAACAAAATCCTTTAGAGATAAAGGTTGGAACAAATGTACTAAAGGTCCTTAACAAAGTTGCATTTGGTATAAACCCTAAAATCAAATGTATGGTCTTTGTTTTCTAAAAAAGGAAGAAGGCACACTAATTATGAGAGTTATCCCTGAAATCAGAGTGGTATATCCCCCAAATGAAAGACTCAAAGAGGATAGTTGGGAAGAAACAAGATTCTGATGCTACTGACCTGTCTCTAAAAATTTCAATATCTTCTGCGCCAGGTAGCCATTGAAAGGGTATCTGATATCATAGAAACTGAAAACTAAAGACTTTATAAATGCCAAATATCCATGATTTTTTTAAATTTGGGAACTGCCAATCTGAGAATAACTGAACAAGGCATAAAGGTGTTTCCCCTTGAGTCCTTACTCTCAGTTTCTCAAAAGCTGGAATTTATTTTAATATCTAGATTTTTCACATGTGGACATCATCCTCAATTGTAACTTTCCACAGAAAAGATACCCCCAGTCCCTTGCAATTTTTTGATCTTACAATATAAATTTATGGCACTTATCAATTTTACAATTTATCACAATGTGCTATCCTCTAGGAAAAACCATAGATTTACAAAATTGAGAATAATAATAATGTAAATGTTCCCCTTTATTCCAATGGTGTTTGGAAAAAGTAAAGAAAAAGTTCCATGCATGAAATGTGTTTGGTAATAATGCAAAGATTAAAACATCATAGGCCATAAAATGGTTACTTTCTTGCACATAAACCCAAGTTGTTTCATAAAGCAATGAGCACTGTTATTCTCAGCAAATTCTTCTCTCTCATGAGTCATCCCTGGATTCCACCCTCTTCCATACACACACACACTGACCTGTGAGAATTCACACTGACCTGTGCGGGGGCCTCACTCCTCATGAGATAGCGAACCTTACTGAGAATACACTGCTGGAGTTGAGGCCAGGAAATAGTTCTGTCTTCCCTTATCAGGAAAGGTGGTCCAAATCTGAAAATCCAAGGAAATCAGGTTATTTTAGCATAAGAAAGTCCCCAACAATACCCAACAATCATGAATGTTGGCTCCACTCATGGGTAAGTAAAGTGTTAAGAGTCAAGTACAATACAAAACCACCAATCAGAAAGTGTCATCACTTAAGAGACACGGCCTTGAGTGTCTGTGTATATAAGAGGCCCAGAGATGCAAAGCTTGGGAGGTACTGCAATGCAAACATACTACTCCAAATGATCAACTGAGTGGTAAAATCCACAGTAGAAGAAAGAGAACAGAACATTAGAACCAGAGGAAAGCAGGGTGGAGATAAATCCAGATGACACTATTGTCAGCTTTGTATTTGGGGAAAACTCTCATTACTGGAGATATTTTCCACATTCCAACCTACAGAACTCACAGCAGTGAACTTGTCGGGCAAAAGAACACTGGATGTGCCTGTGGTTGCAGGTCCTAACTCTGCCTGGGCATCACCAACCACTCACTATTCCCTGATCATGTGAAGATCCAGTGGAGCAAGAAATGTGCACAAAAATTTGCTAAAGCACAGCACAAACATGAGGTGATGTGTGTGTGCATCCACTGAATGGAAGATCAGTTCATTTAACTAACCCTGTATTATTAAACATTCAAGTTGCTTCCAATTATTATTTAAATACTACTTGCTTATGGCAGGAACTGCATGTATTCTCGTACATATACTTTGGCTATAGATGACCGATTGTTCCTTTGGAATAAAGTTCTGGAAGTGCAAAGGCAAGAAGACCACAGCTATTTATCCGCAAACTGCCCTCCAGAAAAGCAATACCAATTTGCTAGTGAGGCAAGTTCCCAATTCTCTGGACTCTTGCCTGGAATGAGTATTTTCAATTTCTAAAGATTTCTCAATAATTTGAAAGGTTAACAATAGTATTTTGCCATTGCAATCAGAATTTCTCCTACTAATGCACTGAATATTTTCACCAATGCCTGTATTTCTTCTGTGAACTCGTGTTCATCTCTGTGGTCTCATTTTACTGAGAGTGCATTTATCTCATTAGTTCAGAGAGGGCAGAGCTAGGTTTTTACATAATGGACAAGAATCCTTCCCCTATCACAGGACATGAATATTTTTTTCTCATTTGTCCTTTACCTTTTAAATTTGTTTTTTGTTTAAAATGTTACATATATTTTAAAGATTAACCTTTTCCTTTATGGCCTCCTCCTGCCTTACGTGTTAAGTAGCCCCGCCTGCCACCCAAAGACATAAATAGTCCCCTACACTGTCTTAGATAGTTTATGGTTTCCTTTTCTATAATTACCTCTCTGATCAATCTGTGATTTATTTATATAAAGTTATGGCAAGAATAAAGAATTGATTATTTAAAATAAAACAAAGGAAAAAAGTCAATTAGCTAAGCATACTTACTGAATAATTCATTCACTCCCTAAAAATGTGAAATAGTTACCATTTTATCATATAATAGATACTTTAGACTATAGTACATTGATTTAATTGTATATATTTTTGTCTATATTATAGTATTTTAATAAATTAAATTTTACCATAATTCCTCTTTATTCTTCCCTCTTTTAATATTTTCTGTATTTTTTTTCTTAACAACTTATTATTCCAGAAAAACTTTAGAAACATTTTATCAGTCTATAAACATCTTCTCAGAATTCCATCTCTCTCTCTCTTTTTCTTTTTTGGCAATGCTGGGGATTGAATCCCAGGCTTTGTATATTACTAAGCATGTGCTCTACCACTGAGTTACATCCCCAGCCTGGGATTCTATCTTTCAACACTTTGTTTTTATTTTTTAAGTTTTATTCTATTTTTAGTTGACAAATAATTACACAGATTTATAGGGTTGTTTTAATATATGTATACAACATGGAATGATCAAATCAGGGTAATCAGAATATCCATTACCTCAAAACATTTATCATTTCTTTGTGAACACTATTTAGACCTAATAAGAAAGCTATCTGGTTTTATTTATTTGTAAGGTAACCAAACGATTGCTTTCCTGAATGTTTCCATCCATTCTAATCACTTTCCGTTTCTTGATTTTCTGGACAGACTACCCTATAATATACAAATAGTGGCAATTTCATTTCCTCTTTCATTTATTTATTTATCTGTTTGGTTTTACTCTTTGAGATGGAATCTTGCTAACTGTCCAAGGTGGCCTTGAACTCATAATCCTCCCACCTCAGCCTTCCAAGTAGCTGGGACTACAGGTGTGTACCACAACACCTGCTTTTTGCAGTACTGGGAATTGAATCCCCAGGGCCATGCACATGCCAGACAAATGTCCTGCCTCTGAGTAAACACTCTTTCCTCTTTTCTTAGAGCCAATTTCTTTTGAGCTCAGCTGACCGCACTGCCAACCCTTACAACACAATATAAAATAATAGTTGGTGAGGGCAGGAATAATTGTTCTTGCAATTAGCAAGAAAACTCTGATGTTTAATTGAGGATGATGTTAGCCATCTGCTTAAAGCAATTATTTCTAATTCTCTTGTTCGGAAAAATCCCTTACTCCCTTCTCCTGGTTTATTAACCTTGGGAGTGGATATTTAATTTTATCAAGTTAAAATTATTCTAGACAGAATCCCAAGTACAGGTCCACAAATCCCAGACATGAGGTAGGAAAAAAAAAAAGGTTGAAGTGAAACATACCTGCTAGCCTGTTGCCCTGACCCCACCAGGTTACAGAAAAGGATTAGCACCTTGTTCTCACTGTGGAGAGGCAGGGAGAATCGCTGACCCTCTCGGGCTGCCAAGCGTGGAGACCCCAACAGACCCGATGGATGAGCTGGAGGAGACAAAGGGTGTTAAAGAAGATCCTTGGCTTCTCTAGCCCTCTTCCTTTCTGAGCATCTATTCTCCACCAGCGGAAGGACATCAGAGTTATCAAGCAGGAGACAATAAGGTTCATGGTACCTGTGCTATCAAGCATCTGCTACACAAAGATCATACGCATGAATTTGGAGTTGTATTTGACCAATAATTTTAAAATCAAGGCAGAGGTTTAGTGGACTCCAAAAGTTGCTTTTATGCCTTGATCAGAGAGCCCCCAGACCAAGACGGTAAAAGGCTTATTTATGGAGGAAGAAGAAGGATTCAACTATTCTCCATGTTTCAGATTCCAAAGCTCAGAGTGTCCCTGTGGATTCAGAGAACATCAAGCATCCAGTTCTCCCAGCCTGTAGCCATAGTTGGCTGAGGATTGGAGCCAGAGCACAGGATTCATAGGGGGTATGGCAGTCACCCCTTATCAAAAGGAGACACATCCCAAGGTGTTCCACAGACGCCTGAAACCCCAGATACTAACAAACCCTTAAAAGCTATTGTGTTTTTTTCTTATACATTTATGCCATAATAAAGCTTAATTTATAAATTAGGCACCGAAAGGGATTAACAACAAAAAAAATAACAGAAAAATTATGGGTTTGGGCTATATCTCAGTGAAAGAGCACTGTCTAGCATGTATGAGGCCCTGGGTTTGATCCCTAGCACCACCAAAAAAGTTATGATATGTCACAATGTATCCCACTATTATGTGTAAACATAATGTACCAATAAAATATGTAATCATTTTAAAATTTATGAATTGTTATTTCTGGAATTTTCCATTGAATATCTTCAGACCACATTTGAACATGCGTAACTGAAACTACAGATAAGAAAGCCATGGATAAAGTGAGGACAGTTACTATACTATAATACTGGCACAAAGTCCTTTAAAGAAGAAATAGGAGCCTTCTAGACTGGCTAATTGGGTCAAAACAGAGACTATTAGAGATTGACTGTGTCAGTTTAAGATTTAGGAAACTACGCATCAGGAAGTGGAAGGATTAACAAAAAAGACATTTACTAACTTCTTTGGCCATCTACTGCACAAATTTGTAGAAATTTTACTTCAAGCACACACCTTGAATCATAAGAGTCCCAGAAATGAAGATCATATCAGTACCTACAGGAAATAGTGCTTCTCAAACTACTGTCCCTGAATCAGGAGCATCCAAATCTCCTGGGAACTTGTTAGATATGTGAATTCTCAGCCCCATCCCCACTCAAGGCCTACAGAATCAGAAACTCTGAAGACAGAGCCCAGAAATCTGTTTTAAGAAGCCCTCTGGGTGATTCTAATATTCACTAAGGTTCTGAGAACCCCACTATTAGCTGAATAATTTCTAATATCAACCTTCTGCCCACTAAATTGCAGGAAAAATAAACCTGACACTTTAAACACTAAAACTCAATGTTTTGTGACTCAGCACTCAAAGAGGACCTCTCAAACCCATAACTCATTATATCCAAATAAAATTATTGAAAGCACTATTATACCTGAGAGAGTCCCTTGGCCAGGTGACGGAGGGACTTGGAAGGCATACACATTATCTCCCTCTGCAATGGTATTCAAGTCCTCTTCATCAAAGAAAGACCGCTGGAATCCATTGGGATACAGTTCAACCAAGATCACCTGAAATGAGAAGGATCATTTTTCCTTTTGATTTCTCTAAGAGAACCTAACAGATAAGAAACTGAAGTGACAAGAGAGTCTTAAAACTCCTTTTACCCTTTCCTTTCAAGTGCCTACACATTTTAAGTAATAAAAATTAGTAGATATAACAATCAGATTGACCACAGACATCTCAACCACAATCCATGCCCCCCAAAAAAACCTTTGAAAATCTAAAGTTTTATACCCGGCTAAACTATCATTGAAGAATTAGTATTAAATAAAGACCCTTTGGATAAAAAGTGAGTATTTACCACTCACAGAAGTTCAATGAGAGAATTTCCAAGTAGCTTTACTAACCTTTTTTACATTATGCCACATGTGAAAAATATGTTTATGGAAAACAGGTAAACACAGGAGATGATTTGGTATTGGAAAAGGGTGACTACCTTGAGGGTCCTAGCTGCCCCAGACCTAACTCTGCTGCCCCAAGACTGAAATAATCAATAACTTAGCATTTATAACTCATATAATCCATTCAAGGCACATTTGATGGGAAATTCTCTTGTAAAAGATACATTTCAATATTTAGGGGAAAAAACTGAATCAGAAGGAAAATGAGTTGTAAGAAGAAAGGATAAATCAAAGAAAATGGAAAACATAACGAATACTACTTTTGCTACAAGTGGAAGAGAAGGGAGGAGGTATTATGATACAAAAAATAACATCTATCTATAGTTATCTAAATCAAAAAGGTATAAGGGTAAGCCAGGCACAGTGGTGCACGCCTATAATCCCAGAGGCTCAGGAGGCTGAGGTAGGAGAATCACGAGTTCAAAGCCAGCCTCATCAACTTAGAAAGGCCCTAAGTAACTCAGCGAGACCCTGTCTCTAAATAAAATATAAAAAAGGGCTGGGAATGTGATTCAGTGGTTAAGCATCCTAGATTTACATCCCAATACCAATAAATAAATAAATATAAAAGTAAAAACGGGACAAGGATGTAGCTCAGTGGTAAAGTTTCCTGGGTTCAATCCCCAGTTCGAAAACAAAAACAAACAAACAAGAAGCACTTAAAAAAAAATAAGTATAAAGGTAATTAAAATACCAAGATCTTTGTAACATTAGCCTTTGTTAATGATGCATACTGACATTTTAATAATAAATATTAAAAGCAATAAATAAAATATATATGTCCTAAATCACAAAACAAAAAGTTATGAATTCAAAAGAAGCAATAAAGCTTTAAGAGTCAAAAAAAAAAAAAAAAAAGTCAATGGACCTTCACAGACCACTGAGAAGGACCAGCTCCACACTCAAGAGAGTGATCAATTTTGCAAAAGACAGAAGTCTCCAGAAACTGTTAGCCATATTTGACATGTTTTTAAAACTTATAAAGACCACATAAAACCCTGGACTAGGCTGGTATATAGCAGGGTAGTGTTTAGAATCTTGACTTCTTGAGATTTTGCCTTCTTGCAACATTAGCCAGAAAAAGATGGAAAACCCATCAGTGTTTACTATAAGAGAGTAGCTCCAATATGGAAAAAAAAACCTGAATGTCCAACATTCAAGAAATGGCTTAACAAAATATTCACAGCAATAAAAAAAGAATATTATGTTTCCATTATAATTATGAAGACTGCAGAGTATTATCCTTTTATGGTGAAAGGCAAAATATAAAAGGGTACATCCAGTGAG